>NW_026087377.1:0-868 GCF_022539395.1 Myiozetetes cayanensis | reverse complement strand
GGTGATGTCACTGCTACCCAGTGATGTCACCCATGTCCCTCTGATGCTACCACTGTCCCCTGTGATGTCACCAATATACCCAATGATGTCACTGATGTCTCTCCTGACCAAAGGTGCTGGCACAGAAAGCTCTTCCTCTTTATCTAGTGCCGAGAGGTGCCCCAGCTGCACTGGGTAGATGGTGAGTCAGGGTTAGTGTTATTGTTGGGGGCTATAATTAAAGGTTAGGGTTAGGGTTAGGGTTAGGATTAGCTTAGGATTAGAGTTATTGTTTGGATAATATTTGGGTTAGAGTAAGGGATATGGTTGCAGTTATGGGTTTGGGTTTAGGCTTAGGCTTAGGGTTAGGGTTAGGTTAGGTTTAGGGTTAGGGTTACGTTAAGGTTATTGTTCCGATAACATTTGGGTAAGGGATACAGTTACGATATTGGGTAAGGGTTTAGGTTTAGGTTTTGAGGTTTTTTTAATATTAGATCTAGGGTTCAGTGCTGTCTAAGATATTTTCCAGTCCAAAGGTGCATGCACAGAAAGCTCTTGCTCTTTGTGTAGTGCCAAGAGTGGTGCACCAACTGCACTAGATAGGTGGTGAGTCAGGGTTAGGGTTAATGTTATAGTCAAGGATTTATGGTAAGGTTTAGCATTAGGGTTAGATTAGGATAGGATTTAGGTAAGGTTTGGGTTAGGATAAGGAACAGGGTTATGGTTAGGGGTTAAGGTTTAGCGTTAGGTTTGGGTTTAGGGGGTTTTTTCAAGTTTAGGTCTGGTGTTCAATATGGACGAAGATACCTGCCAGACCAAAGGTGCCCACACAGAAAGCTCTTTTTCTTTGTGTAGTGCCGAGAGTGGCTCAGCAACTGCACTTGAGAGA
>NW_026087376.1:0-1000 GCF_022539395.1 Myiozetetes cayanensis | reverse complement strand
GAGGAGAGCCGTGGCCAAGGGGCTGAGCGGGCCACAGGCAAGCTCCTGCTCCCACCGCCGGCGCCGAGGTCTCCTGCCAGGCAAGAGCGGGCAGCGCGTGGCCGGCAGTGACTGCGGTGGTGGCGCTGCCGGCCTGGCCTGGGTGCTGCTCTCCGGGAGGGCTGGGCCAGGCCTGCCACCACTGGGGCAATGCTGGACATCGGGATGCCTGGCTTCTGCGGGCATCTCCCAGGGCACTGGATGTTGGCAGCCCACGGGACAGCCCTTCTTCAGTGCCGGAGTGCCACTCCAAGGCCCAGGTGTCCAAGGGAAAATGGGCTTGGAGCCACTCCAGCACCTTCTGGGAGCTTGGGATGACCTCCAGTCCCTCCAGGCCCGTCAGCTCTGGCTTCCCTCTGTCCAGCTTGGGGTTGGCCTGGCAGATGAGAAAGGAGAGAGGAACAAGGCCTGGCCCAGGCTCTCCGCAGGCGCTGCGTGTTGCTGGGGGTTGCTCACCTGCGGGAAGGCAAAGGAGGAGGTGGGATGGCATGGAGGCAGCTGCCTTGGCACAGCACCCCCCGTGCCAGCAAGCCCTGTCCCAGCCCTGTCCCACCAACAATCTCTCCCTCCTGCCCTGTCCTTCACTTGGCGCCTGCTCTCCGGGCTCTCCTGGTGGGGCTGAGAATTTGCCTTCTGGCAAACCTCCTCCATTGCTTTCAGTGGCCTCCTTTGGCACAGACAGATGTGCCAAAGCAGCCAGGGAAGATGCTGCCTCCTGTGGGAGCTGCTTTCCTGGCAGTGGACACCCCAGGGATCCTTCCATCTCCCCAGCCATGGCCAGGGTGGCTGGCCACAGGCAGCTGCTCCATGGCAGATGCCAGAAACTCCATCCAAACCTTCTAGGCCTTCATTCTTGGAGCTTAACCAGAGAGAAGAACTAGAAGAGAGGGAGTTCTTCTACCTGAAGGATTCGACCGAGGATTCCACAGCGTCCCAAGACGACCAGCAGACAGAACTGCAG
>NW_026087375.1:0-1038 GCF_022539395.1 Myiozetetes cayanensis | reverse complement strand
GGGGTGTTGTCTCCTGTTTTTCTGAGGGATCATTTCATTAGGAGTTACTGAATGTCCTTGCAAATTCTGTAGTAGTCACAGCTTAGTAGTAGGGGAAAGAAAAGTTATTGGTTATGTAGTTGCCCAGCATAAGATAATACAGTGCCCAGAACAGAGACACCAATCAGCAGCAAGGGATGAACGTGCAGAAATAAATACACAGATAAATATACATTTTGAGATTGCTGGGAATTCTCAGAGCCCCTAATGAGCATGTAAATGGGGGACATGCAGTAGATGTGTCAGGAAGTCTGTAACCCTAGAGTATCTCTGCGAATGGAGAAATGGAGAGGGACCTGCATTTTGGGCAGAGGGGATAAAAGAGCCTGCAACCTTTACTAAGCTGAGAGATCTCACTGAGGACTAGCCAGTGGACTCTCCCTTTTATTTGAATATAAGTTTTGTCAGCTCCTCTGTCTCTTGGCTATTTTCCAGGCTCTTAATACCTGGATTGTTTTTCAGAATAATTTGTTGCTTGTACCTTTGGGGTGTCCCTTGAATTGCAGGTGACACCAATTCCTTGATGTTAACCAGGGGAGAAACCATTACCCCAGCAAATTAGTTCTGCTACTTGTGTGTCCCTAAGGACAACCAGAAGCTAAATTTAATGCCCAGCACCTGCCCCTCTCAGATTCCCAGCTGTACTAATGGATTAACACAAGGTTTGGAGGCTTTGGCTTGCTCCCTGTTGACATTCAGGAGCATGGAGCTGGGCCAGAGGGTCTGCCCGTGTCCTTTCCCGGGCCCTGGGCTGCAGTTGACCGGGTGTGACAGGGGTGTGGTGGTGCTTCCTTAGCGCTGTTGGCTGGGACTGTCACATTCCCTGCCCCCAGAGCGGGTTCTCGATCCTGCTACTGTGGCCGAGGGTCTGCTGCCAGTCATTGCCTCAGTAGTTATTACAGTCCAGCTGTCCTTGGGACTGGAAGGTTCACCCTTCACTGTCCATTGCTCCATTTCTAACATCAGCCACTGTCCCAGAGCTCAGCTGGGCAAGACAGC
>NW_026087374.1:0-1404 GCF_022539395.1 Myiozetetes cayanensis | reverse complement strand
TTTGATTTTGACCTGTTTATTCCCACAGAAAGAGAGTGTGATTGCAGGGCAGGACCTGGGGCTGCTTGGTGTCCCGAAGCAGTGGGGTTATGCATCGCAGGAAGGCTGAGGCATTTCCGTACAGCTCTGTCACAGCCCTCAGGGTTTGGTTGGAGGCACCTCCCAACTCCAGGTGAGACTTCCCACCTGAGGTTTCTCCCATCCTTGCATGGACATGTTAGGACATGGAATCCTGGACATGTCAGCTGCTCCCTGGAAAACAAATGATTAATAGTTAAAGCTCAGAGTGCCAAAATAAAATTATCTGGCTACCTAAACTGGGGCAGCCTTTAAGCTGCTGCTCGGCTGCATAGCTCATGAAGCTGCTGCTCGCAGTCCTTGGCACTGGGAGGTGGATGCACACAGGTACTCCCAGCACACTGTGCTTTCCCAAAAGCTGAAGCAGGGGCAGCACGGGGCTGTGCCTTGGAAGGCCAGAACGGAGACCCAGGAGCGGGGAGGAACTGCAGGTACGTAGATTTTGTGCATTTTTCTCCCCATTGCAATGAGGATTGGCCCTCTTGGCATAGTTGATCATCTGCCTACTTGCTGTCCAGCAGCTTTGAGCAGGCTGCAACATTCAGAGAGGAGGAGGAGGAGGCTGATCTTCAGCCTCTGACTGTCGGTGGCTCTGTGACTGGCATGAGGCTTTACAGTGCCAACCGAATCGCTAGAGAAGAGTAGCACAGAATAAACAAAAACAATTGAATACCACAGCCTGGAGACAGCAGGTGCAGTGAAAGCACTTCAAACTGCTCACACAAGAAGATTTTACAAGTGAGCCTTTAAAGAATAATGGGAAAAAAATTAGTGGCATAATTAACGTATTGGCTGCAGTAGAAATGTCTTAAAACAAGTAACATTTTAAAAAGAGAGCTCCGCTTTGTGTGTGAACTTAAATCAACACTTGTGCTGCCTAAAATTCTTTTGTGCTGACTGCAGGGAGAGCTTGGATTTTAGAAATGTATTTTCTAATGTTGCAGAGCAATGCCATCTAGGGCATAGAGCCTTACAGTTACCAACAAGAATGCTATCCGTCCTTAGTGAGAAAGCTTCCTGGACTGAATATTAAAAACTGGTTCATCACATCTGCATTAGGCCTGTTGGGATGTGCTCATTTTCAGTATCTGCTTCTAGTTTTCTGAACTATGCTCTTGTCAGTTTTTAATGGATAGTTTTGTCTTAACTGGAACATGATGAATTCCTGTATATACCTTAGCTCCTGCTTAAATCCTCTTGGTGGCTTTCATCTGTGCAGCATAGCAGTTGTCTCTCTAATCTTAAACTACTCGAAGAATCCACCATGGCTGTGATTAGAACCATGATAAATTTAGGCAGTACATTAAAATATTAAACCTAACAGGC
>NW_026087373.1:0-1584 GCF_022539395.1 Myiozetetes cayanensis | reverse complement strand
GGGGAGCGGAGCTGCTTGAGCAGTCACTCCTTTGAGGGACACGCACACAACCCATCCCTGCAGCAGGCAGTGCCAGCCCTGACCCTCCCTGCCCCGGGACAGCTCCCACAGCCCAAGGGGAGCAGGAGGAAGCCACCAATGTCACAGGTTCAATCCCCGTATGGGCCACTCACTTAAGAGTTGGACTTGGTGATCCCTGTGGGTCCTTTCCAACTCAGAATATTCTGTGACTCTGTCAAGGAAGGCAAGTGCTCACACCTTTCTCAGATGCAAGATAACAGGAACTTAAGAACTGCCACGTATTGTTCAAAGATTATATTGAGAGTAGAAATTAAGATTCTGCCTCCTGCTGTTCTCCATATCTCTCACCAGTCACTTTAAGGTGGAAGTCGTGGTAACATGGATAACCTGCCTGTAGGTCCCCAGTCTTGCAGGACTCACCTCAAGGCAAATCTGCACTATGGAGCTAGGGGATAGAGCAGAACAGCAAAAGAAAAAGGCAACTTCATGAGCATTTTCCCCACTGAGTCCACTTGGAACAGAGAAGAAAGGTTTCCCAGGGTGTTTGTGTTGTGCTTTTTCCTAGTCGACCTCCAGGAGCCTTCTGAGGGCCGGGCAATGCACCCGCACCACCTCTCACCCTCCTCGGTCACTGCTGAGGAGGGCTGGGAGGATGCTCAGTGTGACCTTGTCCCTTTCCCCTCTTCCCACTGCCCCCCAAATGGCAGGCTGGCTGCTGCCCCCCAGGTGCTGAGCTTTGCCAGCTCTGGGCCCTGCTGGGGAGCAGAGTCCCTGTGTGCCACCAACAGCTGGGCCTCAGACACCTCCTCTCTCCACAGGCTCCTCTCTGCACCTGCTCCAGACAAGCCAAAGACCTCAGGCAGAAAGAGGTGGAGCTCTCACCCTTTAACTTCCCAACCTAGCCAAGATATGTTGCCACCTCTGCAGCACCTGCTTTTTGATGCCAAGGTCCAGCTGCCACCAAAAAGATCCTCTCTGCCCCTAAACCCACTGATGCCGCCCTTTGCTCAGTACTGAAGTTGGTCCTTTCGTGCCTACCCCTTGAGTTCAAATAAAGATAAGATTCAGCATCACTGGAGTGTCGAGCTGTGCCACCAGCAAAGCCCCAAGGCCCCAGCCCTGGCTGAGCTCCGTGCCCGGGCACAGCCGTGGATGCCCACGGTGTGGGCAGGCAGGAGCCAGGCTGGGGCTCCTGTGACCAGCAGCGGGGCCCCGAGGGCTGGGGGAGCCCGTGGTGAGGGTCCTTGGGCTGAGGGCACCTTTATTGCAGTGGGACCTTCTAGGCCTGGGCCTCCTCAAATAGGTTGCCCAGGAAAAGAGGGAAGTCACCGAGAGCATCTGTAGGGACATTGTAATGTCAGCAGGCAGAACAAGGGGTCTCCTTGTCACCTCTGGGTGTTGAGCCCCTGTTCAAATGCTCTCTGAACGAGGCTTTGATTGCCTGGGGAGTAACTCAGCTGTGATCACCCACAAGAAGTGGTGAGGGGCTGCAGTCCCTTGTGAGGCACCCAGGGATATTTTGGGGTCTTTCCTGAGGGGTGTAGAGGGCTGAGTTCCTGTGTT
>NW_026087372.1:0-5228 GCF_022539395.1 Myiozetetes cayanensis | reverse complement strand
CCTCATGGAGGGCAGTTTTAGGGAGGCTGAGGCTGCAGGATTGGGGGCAGGAGCTGCCCTGGGACTCTCCCATTTACCCCCATTTACCTCCCTGTGACCCCCATGTCCTCTCTGTCCCCCAGCCCCGGGTCCCCGAGCCCCCTGGGACCTCCCTGGGACTCCCACTGCTGACCCCCTGTGACTCCTGGGGACCCCCTGTGACCCCCCCTTGTCTCCCCCAGCCCCGGGGGTCCCCGAGCCCCCCTGTCAGCCTGGAGGGTGGTCCTGGGGAGGCTGAGGCTGCAGGATTGGGGGGGGCAGGAGCTGCCCCTGGCCCAACTGGTGACTCTGGGACCCCCTGGGACCCTCTGTGACCCCCTGTGACCCCATTTATCCCCCCAGCCCCGGGGTCCCTGAGCCCCTCTCCTCGTGGAGGGCAGTTTTGGGGAGGCTGAGGCTGCAGGATTGGGGGGGGCAGGAGCTGCCCCTGGCCCAGCTGGTGACCCTGGGACCCCCTGTGACCCCCCTTTATTCCTGTGTCTCCCCCAGCCCCGGGTCCCGAGCCCCTTTCCTCCTGGAGGGCAGTTTTGGGGAGGCTGAGGCTGCAGGATTCCGGGGGCAGGAGCTGCCCTGGACCCTCTGTGACCCCCCTTGTTCTCTGTCCCCAGCCCTGGGTCCCGAGCCCCCTCTCCTCGTGGAAAGCAGTCTTAGGGAGGCTGAGGCTGCAGGATTCCGGGGGCAGGAGCTGCCCCTGGCCCAGCTGGTGGTCCACGAGGGTTCCGGGGGTGCGGGGGTCACGACCTGGCCCTGGCCTGGCTCGACCCCCTGCCCGGCTGGGCCCCTGCGTGGGCACCTGCCTGCCTGCCCTCCCACCACCCCTGCCCTTCGGGAGCCCCTGCTGGGTCACGGGGTGGGGGCACCTGGCCGAGAACGGTGAGAAATGGGGGTTTGGGGGCTTTGGGGGATTTGGGGGCTTTGGGGGCTCTGGGTCACGGCTGGGGGCACCTGGCTGAGAATGGTGAGAATTGGGGGTTTGGGGGTTTGGGGGTTTGGGGGCTTCATTGGGGGCTCTGGGTCACGGGGTGGGGGCACCTGGCTGAGAATGGTGAGAAATGGGGATTTGGGGGAGTTTGGGGGGTTGGGTCATTGGGGGCTTTGGGGGCTTTGGGGTCTCTGGGTCACGGGGTGGGGGCACCTGGCTGAGAACGGTGAGAAATGGGGTGGGGGCATCATGGGGGGCTCTTTGGGGGGCTCTGGGTCATTGGGGTCATCATTGGGGGTCTCTGGGTCACGGGGTGGGGGCACCTGGCTGAGAACGGTGAGAAATGGGGTGGGGCATCATGGGGGCTTCTTTGGGGGCTCTGGGTCATTGGGGTCATCATTGGGGGTCTCTGGGTCACGGGGTGGGGGCACCTGGCGAGAATGGTGAGAATTGGGGGTTTGGGGGGTTTGGGGGTTTGGGGGTCTCTGGGTCATTGGGGGTATCCTTGGGGGTCTCTGGGTCACGGGGTGGGGGCACCTGGCTGAGAACAGTGAGAATTGGGGTGGGGGCATCATGGGGGGCTTCTTGGGGGTTTTGGGTCATTAGGGTCATCCTTGGGGGTCTCTGGGTCACGGGCTGGGGGCACCTGGCCGAGAACGGTGAGGATTGGGGGGTTTGGGGGTTTGGGTCATTGGGGGTCTCTGGGTCACGGGCTGGGGGCACCTCGCTGAGAATGGTGAGAAATGGGGGTCTCTGGGGGCTCTGGGTCATTGGGGGTATCCTTAGGGGTCTCTGGGTCACGGGCTGGGGGCACCTGGCTGAGAACGGTGAGAATTGGGGGTTTGGGGGTTTGGGGGCTCTAGGGGTCTCTGGGTCATTGGGGGCTCTGGGGGTCACTGGGGGTCTCTGGGTCACGGGGTGGGGCACCTGGCCGAGAACAGGAGAAATGGGGGTTTGGGGGCTCTGGGTCATTGGGGGCTTCTTGGGGGCTCTGGGTCATTGGGGGCTCTGGGTCATTGGGGGGCTTCTTTGGGGGGGCTCTGGGTCATTGGGGGCTCTGGGTCATTGGGGGAGTTTTTCTTTGGGGGCTCTAAGTCTTGGGGGGTCTCCATTGGGGGCTCTTGGCCATGGGGGTCTCCACTGGGGTTGGGTCTTCATGGGGGTCTCCATTGGGTCGGGTGGTTTTTGGTGGGGTCTCGGGGGGTTTGGGTTCCCTGGGGAGTTTTGGGTTCCCTGGGGGTTTTCTGGTTCTCTGAGGGGGTTTTGGGGTCTCTGAGGGGTTTTGGGGGTCTCTAGGGGGGTTTTGGGGGTCTCTGGGTGGATTTTGGGGGTTTTGGTTCCCTGGGGTGATTTTTAGGGGTTTCGGGGTCCTGACCCTCGGCCGAGCTCCCGTGCCCCCCAGTGTCCCTCCCCGCTGGGACCCCTCCCAGAAGGTGCCCCTGGACCTGCTGAGCCCCCCATCTGTAACTGCCTCTACTCGGCCCTGAGCAGGAGGGACCTGCAGAGCCCGGCCCGGCCCGGCATGGTCTGTGCTGGGGGGCCCAGGGGGCCGGGGGCCTGCCAGGTACGGGGAGGGGGCCTTTGGGGGCCCTGGGGGATTTCAGGGGGTAAATTGGAGGATTTGGGGGTAAATTGGAGTTATGGGGGGATTTGGGGGGATTTGGGGGTTGGGTCTGTGCTGGGGGCCTGGGGGCCAGTGGGCCTGCCAGGCACGGGGGTCCTGGGGGTCCTGGGGGTCCAGAGGGGTAAATTGGGGATTTGGGGGTAAATTGGAGTTAGGGGGATTTGGGGGGTCGGGTCTGTGCTGGGGGCCTGGGGGCTGAGGGACCTGCCAGGTACAGGGGGCTGGGGGTCCTGGGGGTCCAGAGGGGTAAATTGGGGGTTTGGGGGGATTTGGGGGATTTGGGGGTTGGGTCTGTGCTGGGGGTCCAGGGGGCCAGGGGCCTGCCAGGCAGCGGGGGCTTTGGGGGGGTCCTGGGGGCTAAATTGGGGATTTGGGGGGTAGATTGGAATTATGGGGGGATTTGGGGGTTGGGTCTGTGCTGGGGGCCCTGGGGGCCGTGGGCCTGCCAGGTACGGGAGGGGTCCTGGGGGATTTGGGGGATTTGGGGGGATTTGGGGGTCGGGTCTGCGCAGGGGCCTGGGGGCCGGGGGCCTGCCAGGTACGGGGGGGCTTTGGGGGGTCCTGGCGGGTAAATTGGGGATTTGGGGGATTTGGGGGTTGGGTCTGTGCTGGGGGCCCGGGGGCTGGGGCCTGCCAGGTACGGGGGTCCTGGGGAGGCTTTTGGGGGTCCTGGGGGGATTTGGGTGGTTATTGGGGACTTGGGGGTAAAAGGGGTTTTGGGGGCATTTGGGGGGATTTTGGGGATTTTGGGGGTCTCTGGGGGTTAGGGTGGTCCCAGAGCCTGGGAGTCCCTGATCAAGGGGGCTCTGGGGTCTCTTGAGGGGGATTTTATGGGGGTTTTAGGGGATTTTATGGGATTTTAGGGGTTTGGGGGTTTTATGGGTTTTTATGGGGTTTTATGGGATTTAAGGGGTTTTATGGGGTTTTTATGGGCTTTTATGGTTTTAATGGGATTTATGGGGTTTTGCCCCCAGGCGGACTCGGGGTCCCATCTCGAGCGGGGGTCCCTGGATACTGGGGGTCTGGGGAGTCCCTGGGGGTTTTTATGGGATTTATGGGGTTTTTATGGTTTTTAATGGGATTTATGGGGTTTTACCCCCCCAGGCGGACTCGGGGGGTCCCATCTCGTGTGGGGTCCCGGGGGGGCTCCCTGGGTGCTGGGGGTCTGTGGGATCCACGGTGGGTTTATGGGGTTTTTTATAGGGTTTTTATGGGTTTTTATGGGTTTTTATGGGATTTACGGGGTTTTGCCTCCCAGGCGGACTCTGGGGGTCCCATCTCGTGCGGGGGTCCCGGAGGGTCCCTGGGTGCAGGGGGGTGCTGGGGTCTGTGGGATCTCTGGTGGGTTTATGGGGTTTTTTATAGGGTTTTTATGGGTTTTTATGGGTTTTTATGGGATTTACGGGTTTTGCCTCCCAGGCGGACTCGGGGGTCCCATCTCGTGCGGGGGTCCTGGGGCTCCTGGGTGCAGGTTGGGGTGCTGGGGGTCTGGGGGGGTCCCTGGGGGGTTTATGGGATTTTTGGGGTTTTTATGGGGTTTTTATGGGGTTTTATGGGATTTTTGGGGGTTTTTATGGGGTTTTGGGGTTTTTATGTTTTTAATGGAATTTATGGGGTTTTGCCCCCCCCAGGCAGACTCGGGGGGTCCCATCTCGTGCGGGGGGGGTCCCGGAGGGGTCCCTGGGTGCAGGGGGGGTGCTGGGGGTCTGTGGGATCCCCGGTGGGTTTATGGGGTTTTTTATAGGGTTTTTATGGGGTTTTTATGGGGTTTAATGGAATTTATGGGGTTTTGCCCCCCCAGGCGGACTCGGGGGGTCCCATCTCGTGCGGGGGGGGTCCCGGGGGGGCTCCCTGGGTGCAGGTTAGGGTGCTGAGCTTCTCCTGGGCTGTGCCGCCCAACGGGCCCGTGGTGGCCGCGGGGCCTGGGGTCCCACTCGAGGTGGCTCCGGGCGCCGCCTCCCCGAGGCCTTCGCGCCCCCGGGCCCCAAAACCGGGCATGGAGGACGGGAAGTGCTTCGGTGAGGAGAGACCCCAAAATACCCAAAAATACCCTGAAAATACCCCAAACCCCTCCCCAAACTCCCCAGGGATCCCCAAATCCCCCCGGGCCCCCCCAAAAACCGGGCATGGAGGACGGGAAGTGCTTCGGTGAGGAGAGACCCCAAAACCCCCCAAAATACTCCCAAAATAACCCCAAACCCTCCCCAAATCCCCCTAACCCCCAACCCCCCAATCCCCTAACCCCCAAATTTCCCCCAGGCTGTGTGGGATGATAGGGGGACCCCAAACCCCCAAAATCCCCCAAACCCCCCTAACCCCCAAATTTCCCCCAGGCTGTGGGATGATGGGGGTTCCCCAAACCCCCCCTAACCCCCCAAATTTCCCCCCCAGGCTGTGGGATGATGGGGGGTCCCCCCCTGACGCCCCCCGAGGGTCCCTCCTGGCCCTGGGGGGTTTCCCTGCTGAGGGGGGGGCGGCGCCGCTGCGGGGGGGCCCTGGTGGGAGAGGGCTGGGTGATGACGGCGGCTCACTGCTTCATTGGGTGAGAAAAAACCCTAAATACCCCAAATAACCCCAAAATAACCCCAAAATACCCAAAACACCCCAAATACTACACCCAAAACACCACCCAAAATAACCCCA
>NW_026087371.1:0-5189 GCF_022539395.1 Myiozetetes cayanensis | reverse complement strand
GAAGCCCACTACCATGGAATGGCAGACTCCAACATTATTCCCTGGACTTTTGATAGGTATAACCTCAGAACAAAACATACCATGGAATGGCCGTAGTCGAATGCACAAATTATCTAACCAGTATTTTTGACTGGGGAAGATCCAGGGCCTAAGCCAAGCATAGCCATTTACGTCTCACACAATAACAAACCATACACACAACAGGACTGGATTAAACCCCCAAAATCATTAAACACTGTATTAGGAATAGTTATGTTTGTACTATTCTCTTTAAATATATGGCTGTAGTATAAATTACACTCTATAATCAAAAGGACCCAGATAATGTGGGCAATAATTCACACCCATACTTTGTTGGAACTTGACGAAAGAGTTCGTAAGTTCTAAAAAAAGGGGGAATGAAGGAATACAAGGCTTCAGAAGAGTTAATCGAAACACTTTTACTATAAGAACTCCTTATCTCCCTCCCCCATTTCTGTAAGATTATGTCCCGTACCAGTTCAACAAGATACATTGAGCAAGGAACCCAGAGGTAATAAATTATAGCCAAATAGGCTAAGGTAGACATTTGAATAGGTGAAATAGGTCTGAAGCCAAGGTTTTCTTCAAGCCTGGATGATCAGAACATAGAACAATGGAAAGAACAGAAGGTCACGAAGGTCACCCGAAGATGAGGAGTAAATTCAAGACCCTCTGAGGAAGTAAAGAATGGAACTGCCCTAAATTATTCCTCAAAATAGAGACCACGCCTCAAACTCTGCCCTAACTCCACCTGTTATGAATATTGTAATCTAATGATGCAATAATATGAATATGTATGTGATTATGTTGTAATCATTGCCAAACCTGTATAAAATACTCATTTTGACCTGACCAGCTCGGAGCCTGTTTTCCCAGCAATAGCTGGCAGGCTGCCCAGCCGCTCAATAAATAAATACCTGCTGTTTAAGGCATAAAACTCTGTCTCTAAACAGTTTTAATCTGCCTTTTTGGTCATCACCACTCCTCGAGAACAGACTCAGGTGAGAGAATGGTGGGACAGACTTGTTAGCTGGTGCTCGAGAGGACTATATAAAGGTCTCCAGGGAGTACAAGTGACCTGGATCGTGGCAAACAGGAGCGGGCAAACAGGGGTGTGGCACATTAGTTTGCACAGCAGTTCGCACAGGCAGGGCGAACAGACAGGGCACAACCACCTCCTAGATCTCTCAGGTGAGCCTTTTTTTTTTTTTCCCCCTCAAATTTCAACTAAAACCAGTAATGGTTTCTAAAAAAATTAAAGCTGTCGTTACTGTTACCACTAGAAGTGTGTTGACACAGACAGAACCCTCCAAGAAGGATGTAGCCATTCAGGTCTCTGGTTGCGCAGACTGTTTGACCCCGGCAGCAGTGCCAGAGGACAGTGTGAGAGGCACCTGTGTGCAGTGCGAGCAGGTGAATGATTTGCTGTGCATGGTAGCAGAGCTCAAGGAAGAGGTAGAGAGGCTGAGAAGCATTAGGGAAAATGAAAAGGAAATAGACTGGTGGAGTCACACCCTTCTGACCCCCAGGGAAGTCCAGCAGGAGACAGTGATGCCCTGCCCCTCCTGCCCTCAGGCAGATGGAGCAAACCGAATGGATGGGGGGGAATGGAAACAGGTCCCTGTTAGGAGAGGTAAAAGAACACCCTCTCGACCCCCATCACCTCCCTGGGTGCCCTTGAACAACAGATATGAGGCCCTAGACTCGGAAAGTCAAGTAGAGGTCAGGCAAGAGGAAGATGTGTCTGCAGGTTGCACCCTGTCTACCAGACGGGTTACAACTACAGCTATAAGGAAAAAAAAGAAGGGTGGTTGTAGTAGGTGACTCCCTTTTGAGGGGAACTGAGGGCCCTATATGTCGACCAGACCTCTCCCACAGGGAGGTTTGCTGCCTTCCCGAAGCCAGGGTGAGGGACATTGGTAGTAGATGTCCTGAGTTAATTCAGTCCTCAGATTACTATCCACTGTTGGTAATCCAGGTTGGCAGTGATGATATTAATAGAAGTGCTAGGGCAATCAAAAAGGATTTCAAGGCACTGGGTAGATCAGTTCATGGGACAGGCGCACAGGTAGTATTTGCCTCAGTTCCTGTAATTACTTGCTGGAATGAATGAGGAGATGAATGAGGAGAAGAGTAGGAAAACCTACCTTATCAATAGGTGGCTAAAGGATTGGTGCCACCATCAAAATTTTGGTTGTTTTGACCATGGGGCAAAGTCCAAAGTACCCAGTCTTCTTAAATCAGATGGGCTTTATGTATCTAGGAAGGGCAAAAGGACTGTAGCCCATAAGTTAGCAGGGCTCATCAGGAGGGTTTTAAACTAGGTTTGAAGGGAAGGAATTGAATCCAGGCTCTCCAAAGAAAGCCCAGGGATGAAAAGCCTGAGTTAAGAGTAAAATCAGCAGCCCAGCTGAACTGCATGTACACTAATGCACACAGCATGGGCAACAAACAGGAGGACCTGGAAGCAATCGTGCAGCAGGAAAGCTATGACGTAGTTGCCATCACAGAAACGTGGTGGGATGACTCGCATGACTGGAGTGCTGCTATGGAAGGCTACAAGTTCTTCAAGAAAGGATAGGCAGGAGTAGGAGAGGTGGAGGGGTGGCTCTATATGTTAGAGAGTGTCTTGACTCTGTAGAACTTCAGGTCACCAACTGATAAGGTTAGTGTTTGTGGACCAGAATCAGGGGAAGACCAGCAAGGCTGATATCCTGGTGGGAGTCTGTTACAGACCACCCAACCAGGAAGATGAAGGGGATGAATTATTCTACAAGCAGCTGGTAGATGTCTCAAAATCTCCAGTCCTTGTTCTTGTGGACGACTTCAACCTGCCGGATATCTGCTGGGAGCTCAACACAGCAGAGAAGAGGCAGTCTAAAAGATTCCTAGAGTGTATAGAGGGTAATTTCCTTTTCCAGTTGGTAAATGAACCTACCAGGGGTGGGACCACACTAGACCTGTTGTTTACAAACAGAGAGGGGCTAGTGGGAGATGTAGTGGTTGGAGGCCGCCTAGGGCATGGTGACCATGAAATAATAAGAGTTTGCAATACACAGAGATACAAGGAAGGCCACCAATAAAACCTCTACACTTGACTTCCGGAGGGTAGATTTCAGCCTGTTCAGAAGACTGGTCCAGAGCATACCCTGGGAAAAACCCCTTGAAAACAAGGGGGTACAGGAGGGATGGATGTGCTTCAAGAAGGAAGTCTTAAGTGCACAGGAACAGGCCGTACCAGTGTGCCAAAAGGCAAGCTGGCAAGGTAGACGACCAACTTGGTTGAACAGGGAGATTCTGAAGGAAATCAGGAATAAAAAGAGAGCTTACAGACTATGGAAAATAGGGTTGGATACTCAGGATGAATTTAGGAGTATAACTAGGTCATACCAAAAGAAAATTAGAGAGACAAAAGCACAATTCGAAGTCAATTTGGCTACTTCTGTTAGGGATAACAAAAAGTGCTTCTATAAATACATTAATAACAAAAGGAGGGGCAAGAAAAACCTCCATTCCTTGTTGGACTTGGGGGGAAACATAGTTAACAGGGGGATGAGGAGAAGGCTGAGGTACTTAACACCTACTTTGCCTCAGTATTCACACCAGTAGGACAGGAGGCCCGTCAGGACAACTGCCCTCTGGATCTGGTGAGACAGGACAGGAAGCCGGGCCGGCCCCCTGTATTCCAGGAGGAAATAGCCAGTGACTTCACTGAGCCACGTGGATCCACACAGTCCATGGGACCAGATGGGATCCATCCTAGGAGTGATGAGGGAGCTGGCAGCAGCCTTGCCAAGCCAATCTCCATCATTTACCAACAGTCATGGCTCCTTCTGGGGAGGTCCCAGACGATTGGACAGTGTGTGAATGTCACACTGATCTAGAAAAGAAGGCTGCAAGGAGGACCTGAGGAAACTACAGTGCCTGGCCAAGGTTATGTGAGCAGATCATCCTGAGAGCAATCACACAGCACCTACAGGATGAACAAGGGATCAGACCCAGCCAGTACAGGTTTAGGAAGGCCAGGTCCTATCTGACCAACCCGACTCTCCTCTTTATGACCAGGTGACCCACCCGCACCTGGTGGATGAGGGGAAGGCAGTGGATGTGTGGTCTATCTGGACTTCAGCAAAGCCTTTGACACCGTCTCCCACAGTATACCTCCTGAAAAAGCTGGAGCACCCCACGGCTTGGACAGGGGCACTCTGTGCTGGGTTAGGAGACTGACTGGATGGCCGGGCCCAGAGAGTGGTGGTGAACAGTGCTGCATCCAGTTGGTGGTCAGTTACTAGTGGTGTCCCCAGGATCAGTGCTGGGCCCAGTTCTGTTTAATATCTTTACTGATGATTTAGATGAGGGATTGAGTCCACCATTAGCAAATTTGCAGATGTGACACCGAAGCTGGGAGGGAGTGTCAATCATGCTGGAAGGCAGGGAGGGCTCTGCAGAGGGACCTGGACAGGCTGGAGAGATGGGCTGATTCCAATGGGATGAAGTTCAACAAGGCCAAGTGCCGTGTCCTGCACTTTGGCCACAACAACCCCCTGCAGCGCTACAGGCTGGGGACAGAGTGGCTGGAGAGCAGCCAGGTGGAAAGGGACCTGGGAGTGCTGATTGACAGGAGGTTGAACATGAGCCAGCAGTGTGCCCAGGTGGCCAAGCAAGGCCAATGGCATCCTGGTCTGCATCAAGAACAGTGTGGCCAGCAGGACCAGGGAAGTGATTCTTCCCTGTACTCCAGCGCTGGGTGAGGCCACACCTGGGTAGCCAGTGTTCAGCCCTGGGTCCCCAGCCCAGGAAAAACATTGTGAGGTGCTGGAGGCGGGTCCAGAGGAGAGCCATGAGGCTGAGTGTAAGGACTTGAGTACAAGTCCCGAGGAGAGAGCTGAGGAGCTGGGGTTGGGTTAGCCCTGGAGAGGCTCAGGGGAGACCTCATCTGCACTCCCTACAACTCACCTGAGAGGATGTTGTAGCCAGGTGGGGATCAATCTCTTCTCCCAGGAAATCATCAGTAGGACAAGAGGGCATGGGCTTAAGCTCTCCACAGGGAGTGCTAGGTTCGACATGGGCAGATGCCACAGTTAGCCTTACAGAGAGTGTGATCAGGCATTGGAATGGAGCTTGCCCAGAGGTGTGGTGGATTCACCGTCCCTGGAGGTTTCTAAGAT
>NW_026087370.1:0-85414 GCF_022539395.1 Myiozetetes cayanensis | reverse complement strand
AGGAGCAGGAGCAGGAGCAGGGAATGGCCAGAGGGAAAGGAAAGGAGCAGGGAATGCCCAGAGGGAAGGGCAGGAGAAGGAGAAGGAGCAGGGAATGCCCAGAGGGAAGGGCAGGAGCAGGAGAAGGAGCAGGGAATGCCCAGAGGGAAGGGCAGGAGCGGCGGAGCCTCCACCCCGCTGAGTCAGAGCCCGGCAAACAATTCCCTTTTTTTACGGGGCTTTTATTGGGGTTGTAACCCCGGGCCGGGCCCTTCTGGGGCCGAGACAGCCCTGGGGGAAGGGATTTCCTGCAGGAATGAGCAGATCCCAGCTCCCAAATCCGCGATTTTGGCCTTCCCCCAAAAAAGGAAGGGGGGGAATTCCCGCTCGGAATTCCAACGGATCCCAAATAGGGCAAAGAGGGAGGATCAGGAGGGGGAAAAAAGCCAAAAGGGAGGTGGAATTCCCTCCTTCCCTCTGCTCTTCTTCCAGCTGGGGAGTCAGGAGCAAAGGTTGGGATTGTAGAGCCCAGACCAGGATGGGATGGAAGGGCTGGGATTTATAAATCCCAAATCCAGGGTGGGATCAGAGTCCTGGGATCAACAAATCCCAATCCCAGGCTGGGATCAGAGCCCTGGGATCAACAAATCCCAATCCCAGGCTGGGATCAGAGCCCTGGGATCAACAAATCCCAATCCCAATCCCGATGGATCAGACCCAGACGGGTGGGGCCGGCCCCTCCCGATCCAACTGACGTTATCAGTCTGAATTTCCCCTTGTAATTAACGTTATCACTCTTAATCACCCCCTCTAATTAACTCTGTCATTGTCAATTTCCCCTGGTAATTAACATTATCAGCCTAATTGCCACCCGGGGACGTCAGTAGGGAGGGCAGGATGGGATTTGGGATGGGATTTGGGATGGGATTTGGGATGGGATTTGGGCAGGGATGGGATTTGGGATGGGATTTGGGAAGGGAAGGGATGGGATTTGGGATGGGATTTGGGAAGGGAAGGGATGGGATTTGGGAAGGGATTGGGGAGGGCAGGGATGGGATTTGGGATGGGAAGGGATGGGATTTGGGAAGGACAGGAATGGGCAGGGATGGGATTTGGGATGGGATTTGGGAAGGGATGGGATGGGATTTGGGATGGGATTTGGGAAGGGCAGGGATGGGATTTGGGATGGGCAGGGATGGGATTTTATTTTCCCGTCCCTCGGGGCGGCTCATTACGAGGCAGCAGCTCATTAATCAGCTCATTAATCAGCTCATTAATCAGCTCATTAAGCAGCTCATTAAGCAGCTCATTAAGCCCGGGAATGAGTCACGGAGCAAACAAAGCGCCTCATTCCAGGCGACCCCTCCGGAGCGCCGGGATCGGGGGGAATGATGCTGGAATGTGGCTCGGGAAGCGCCGGGATCGGGGGAATGCTGGAATGTGGCTCGGAAGCGCCGGATCGGGGTGGAATTGCTGGAATGGGGCTCGGAAGCGCTCGGGATCGAATTGCCGGGATCGGGGTGGGAATTGCTGGAATGTGGCTCGGGAATTGCCAGGATCGGATAGGAATTGCAGGGATCGGATGGGAATTGCGGGATCAGGGGAATTGCTGGAATGTGGCTCGGGAAGCGCCGGGATCGGGGGGGAATTGCTGGAATGTGGCTCGGGAAGCGCCGGGATCGGGTGGGAATTGCCGGGATCGGGGGGGGATTGCTGGAATGTGGCTCGGGAAGTGCCGGGATCGGGGTGGGAATTGCCGGGATCGGGGTGGGAATTGCTGGAATGTGGCTCGGGAATTGCCGGGATCGGATGGGAATTGCTGGAATGTGGCTCGGGAAGCGCCTTGGGCAATAAAATCCTCCCGGGATTCTCCCAACGCGGCTCCTTCCAGAGGGTTGGGATAAAAGGAGGAGGCGCCTCCCAGATGGGAATTGGGAATCTGCGGCTTCCCGGGGGGTGGGGGATGACCGGGAACACGCGGGAATCAGGGATTTATGGAATGATTTGGGCGGGAAGGGGCGTTAAAAATCCTCCCATTCCCACCTTTCCACGGGCAGGGAAAAACTCCCACCATCCCAGCGGGCTCTGGGATGGTCCCAGGGATCCAGGGGCAGCCACAGCTTCTCTGGGAAACCCATTCCAGCCAGGAATTCCTTCCCAATATCCCACCTAACTCCCCCCTTTCCCAGCGGGAAGCCATTCCCTGTGTGCTGTCCCTCCATCCCAAATCCCCAAATCCCTCTCCAGCTCTCCTGGAGCGCCCTCAGGAACTGGAAGGGGATCCCAAACTCTCCCTGGATCCTGGCTGGGAGGGTGGGGAGGGGCTGGGATGGAATTCCCAGAGGATTCCCCATCCCTGGGAGCGTCCAAATCCAGGCTGGATCCCCCTGGGATGGTGGGGGGGTGTCCAGGGTGGGACTGGATGGGATTTAAGGTCCCTCCAACCCCACCCATTCCAGGATTCCCCAATTCCGGAGCCAGGCTGGGAGAGCTGGGAATGTTCCCCTGGAGAAGGGGAAGGATCCAGGGAGAGCTCAGAGCCTTTTCCAGGGCCTGCACACCCAGGAAGGGCCCGAAGTGCCCGGTCCGGCTTTGGAGCCCGGCCCCGAATTCCTGGGAGGGGAGGAGCAGGAAAGGCACGAAGGGCTGAGTCAGCTCAGCCTCTCCCAGGGCAGGGCCCGCCTGGATTTGTCCTCCCTGCTCTGGCAGGGGCTGGATTTGTCTTCCCTTTTCCATCAGGTGTTGGATTTGCCCTCCCTTTTTCAGAGAGGTTGGATTTGTCTTCCTTTTTTGGGCAAGGGTTGGATTTGTTCCCCCTTTTTTGGAGGTGTTGGATTTGTCCTCTCTTTTCCAGCAGGGGCTGGATTTGCCCTCCTTTTTCCATCAGGGGTTGGATTTGCCCTCCCTTTTTCAGGAGGGGTTGGATTTGCCCTCCCTTCTCCAACAGGAATTGGATTTGTCCTCCCTTTTCCAGGAGGGGTTGGATTTGTCCTCCCTTTTTGGGCAAGGGTTGGATTTGTCCTCCCTTTTTCAGAGAGGTTGGATTTGTCTTCCTTTTTTCAGGAGGGGTTGGATTTGTCCTCCCTTCTCCAACAGGAACTGGATTTGTCCTCCCTTTTCCATCAGGGATTGGATTTGTCCTCCCTTTTCCAGCAGGGGTTGGATTTGTCCTCCCTTTTCCAGAAGGGGCTGGATTTTGTCTTCCCTTTTTGGGCAGGGGTTGGATTTGTCCTCCTTTTTTTCATCAGGGGTTGGATTTGCCCTCCCTTTTTCAGAGAGGTTGGATTTGTCTTCCTTTTTTGGGCAAGGGTTGGATTTGTCCTCCCCTTTTCAGAGAGTTTGGATTTGTCCTCCCTTTTCCAGCAGGGGCTTGGATTTCTCCTCCCTTTTTGGGCAAGGGCTGGATTTGTCCTCCCTTTTCCAGGAGAGGTTGGATTTGTCCTCCCATTTTCATCAGGGCTTGGATTTGTCCTCCCTTTTCCAGCAGGGGTTGGATTTGCCCTCCCTTTTCCAGGAGGGATTGGATTTGTTCTCCCTTCTCCAACAGGATTTGGATTTGTCCTCCCTTCTCCAGCCCCCTCCCAGTTTTCCACCTGTTTTCCCCCCAGAATTCCAGGTAGTTTTCAACCCCAAAGCCTCGCCCTTCTGCTCCTTCCCGGGCCGGGATGATCCAACATCCCATCCTGGAATGGTTTGGGTGTGGAAAGGACTTCCAAGCTCATCCCATTCCCGCTTTCCAGGGGCAGGGACAGCTCCCAAAATCCCAGGGGGATCCCGGAATCCAGCCTGGATGAGGGGAAGGGGGACTCAGGAGGCACCCAGGGAGGTTTCCAGAGGGATCTGAGCATTCCTGGGGGTTGGACTGGAGGATCCCGATGGATTCATTCCATCTTGGGAGATTCCAGGACCTGGAGAGGGGATTTTTTTTGGGATGTTCTGCCCTGGGAGGGGTCACTTTGGTGGAATTCTTTGTCCTCAGGGGCTGGATCCGGTGTTGGGAATTTAATTGTGAGGGGGGGAAGAAAAGGAGGGAAGGAAAAGGAGGGAAGGAAAAGAGGGGGGGAAAGGAGGAAAAAAAGAGGGAAGGAAAAGGAGGGGAAAAAAGAGGGAAGGAAAAGGAGGGAAGGAAAAGGAGGGAAGGAAAAGAGGGGGGGAAAGGAGGAAAAAAAGAGGGAAGGAAAAGGAGGGGAAAAAAGAGGGAAGGAAAAGGAGGGAAGGAAAAGTAGTGGAAGAAAAGGAGGGAAAGAAAAAGGGGGGGGAAAGGAGGGAAGGAAAAGGAGGGAGGAAAAGGAAGGAAGGAAAAGAAAGGAAAGAAAAGAAGGGGGAAAGGAGGAAAAAAAGGAGGGAAAGAAAAGGAGGAAAAAAGGAGGGAAGGAAAAAGGAGGGAAGGGAAAAGAGGGAAAGAAAAGGAGGGAAGAAAAAGGAGGAAAAAAAAGAGGGAAAGAAAAGTAGGGGAAGAAAAGGAGGGAAAGAAAAAAGGGGAAGGAAAGGAAGGAGAAAGGAGAGAGAGGGAAAAGAGGAGGGGAAAAAGAAGGAAGAGGAAGGGAAGGAGGGAAAGAAAAGAGGAGAAAAGGAGGTGGAAAGGAGAAAAAAAGAGGGAAAGAAAAGAGGGGGAAAAAGAAGGGAAGGTAAAGGAGGGAAGGAAAAGAGGAGGGAAGGAAAAGAGGAGGGAAGGAAAAAAGGAGGGAAGAAAAAGGAGGGAAAGAAAAGAGGGGGAAAATGAGGGAAGGAAAAGGAGGGGAAGAAAAGAGGGGGGGAAAGGAGGAAAAAAAGAGGGAAGGAAAAGGAGGGGAAGAAAAGGAAGGAAAGAAAAGGAGGGAAGGGAAAGTAGGGAAAGAAAAGGAGGGAAGGAAAAGGAAGAAAAAAGGAGGGAAGGAAAAAAGGAGGGGAAGAAAAGAGGGGGGGAAAAGGAGGGAAAGAATAGGAGGAAAAAAAGGAGGGGAAAAAAAGGAGGGAAGGGAAAGGAGGGAAAGAAAAGGAGGAAAAAAGGAGGGAAGGAAAAAGGAGGGAAGGGAAAGGAGGGAAAGAAAAGGAGGGAAGAAAAAGGAGGAAAAAAAAGAGGGAAGGAAAAGTAGGGGAAGAAAAGGAGGGAAAGAAAAAAGGGGGGAAAAGGAGGAAAAAAAAGAGGGAAGGAAAAAAGGAGGGGAAGAAAAGAGGAGGGGAAAAGGAGGGAAGGGAAAGAAAAGAGGGGAAAAAAGGAGGGAGGGAAAAAAGGGAAGAAAAAGGAGGGGAGGAAAAGGAAGAGAAGGAAAAGTAGGGAAAGAAAAGGAGGGAAGAAAAAGGAGGGAAGGTAAAAAGGAGGGAAGAAAAAGGAGGGAAAGAAAAGGAGGGAAAGAAAAGAGGGGGAAAAGGGAGGAAAAAAGAGGGAAGGAAAAGTAGGGGAAGAAAAGGAGGGAAAGAAAAAGGGGGAGGGGGAAAGGAGGGAAAGAATTGGAGGAGAAAAGGAGGGAAAAAAAAGGAGGGAAAGAAAAGGAGGGAAGGGAAAGGAGGGAAAGAATAGGAGGAGAAAAGGAGGGGAAGAAAAGGAAGGAAATAAAAGGAGGGAAAGAAAAAGGAGAAAAGGAGGGGAAAAGGAGAAAAAAAGAGGGAAAGAAAAGAGGGGGGAAAAGAAGGGAAGGTAGAGGAGGGAAGGAAAATAGGAAGAGGGAAAGGAAGGAAAAGGAGGGGAAAGAAAAAGGGAGGGAAGGTAAAGGAAAGGGAAGAAAAGAGAAAAGGGAAAGAGGAAGAGAAAAGGAGAGGGAAAGAAAAGGAGGAAAAAAGGAGGGAAGAAAAAGTAGGGAAGGAAAAGTAGGGAAAGAAAAGAGAGGGAAAAGGAGGGAAGGAAAAGGAGGGGGGGAAAGGAGAGAAGGAAAAGGAGGGAAGGAAAAGAGGGGAAGGAAAAGAGGGGAAAGAAAAGAAGAGGGGGAAAGGAGGGAAAGGAGGGAAGGAAAAGGAAGGAAAGGAAAAGGACTAAAGCAGGGCAGGGTGTCCGTCCCTCCCGCAGCTCCGGGAGTTTTTCCCTCTTCCCTCCCCTCTCTCCTCCCCTCTGGACGCGCAGCAGCAGCTCCCGCGCGCCTCAGCTGGGATTCGCCGGGATCCGCTGGGATTTGGGAGCCTCCTCATTCCCAGAGCGGCTCCCGAGGGGAGGAGGGAGAAGGGAGGGAGGGAAGGAGGAGCGGAGGAGGGATCGGGATCGGGATCTCCCCGCGGGTATCCCCGCCCTGCCCGGCCCAGGGGCTCGGCCGCCTCTGGAATTCCCTCCCCTCCCAAAAATCCATCCCTCTCTTCTTGTTGTTGTGGTGGTGGTGGTGGATTTTAATTTTATTTTATTTTATTTTTCCCCTAATTTTTATTTTCCTTCCCCCCCTCATTCCCAATCCCGGGAATGACGAACCCCAGCTCGGCCTTTTCCAGCGGCTCCCTGGGGAGCTCTTCCCAAGGGATGAGCCGGGACCCGGCCGGATTTGGGGGGACCCCCGAGAGCCCCCCTAAATTGGGGCCGCTCCTGAGGGACCCCCCGAGCCGGGAGGTCGAGCCCGAGCTGCGGGAGCTGCGGCGGAGGGAGAAGGACGAGATCAAAGAGCTCAACAACCACTTCGTGACGCTCATCGAGAAGGTGCGAGCGGCAGAGCCGGGGCCGGGCCGGGTTTAGGGGGGATAAATCTGATTTTTGGGGAGGGCAGGGCTGGGTTTGGGGGTGTTTGGTCTCGTTTAGGGGGGACAGGTCTGGGTTTAGGGAGGATAAATCTGATTTTTGGGGAGGGCAGGGCTGGTTTTGGGTGTGTTTGGTCTCGTTTAGGGAGGGCAGGTTTGGTTTTAGGGAGGATAAATCTGGTTTTGAGGGGGACAGGTGCGGGTTTAGGGGGGATAGGTCTGGGTTTAGGGAGGATAAATCTGATTTTTGGGGAGGGCAGGGCTGGTTTTGGGGGTGTTTGGTCTCGTTTAGGGGGGACAGGTCTGGTTTTAGGGAGGAAATCTGATTTTGGGGAGGGCAGGGCTGGTTTTAGGGAGGGCAGGTCTGGTTTTAGGGACGATAAATCTGGTTTTAGGGAGGGCAGGTCTGGTTTTAGGGAGGGCAGGTCGGGTTTTGGGGGTGTTTGGTCTCATTTAGGGGGGACAGGTCTGGTTTTAGGGGGGATAAATCTGATTTTAGGGGAGGGCAGGGCTGATTTTGGGGGTGTTTGTTCTCGTTTAGGGGGGACAGGTGCGGGTTTAGGGGTGATGGGTCGGGTTTTAGGGGTGTTTGGTCTCGTTTAGGGGGGACAGGTGTGGTTTTAGGGGGGATAAATCTGATTTTTGGGGAGGGCAGGGCTGGTTTTAGGGGTGTTTGTTCTCGTTTAGGGGGGACAGGTGCGGGTTTAGGGGGGATAGGTCTGGTTTTAGGTCTCAGTTAAGGAGGACAGATCTGGTTTAGGGAGGATAAATCTGATTTTTGGGGAGGGCAGGGCTGGTTTTAGGGAGGATAAATCTGATTTTTGGGGAGGGCAGGGCTGGTTTTGGGGAGGATAAATCTGATTTTTGGGGAGGGCAGGGCTGGGTTTGGGGGTGTTTGGTCTCGTTTAGGGGGGACAGGTGTGGATTTAGAGGCATAAATCTGATTTGGGAAGGAGACAGGAGCTAGTTTAAAGTGTTTGTTCTCGTTTAGAGGGACAGAGTGGAGTTTAGGAAGTGATAGGTCGGGTTTAAAGGAGTGTTTGGTCTCGTTTAAGGAGGACAGGTGCGGGTTTAGGGAGGATAAATCTGATTTTGGGGAGGGCAGGTCTGGTTTTAGGGAGGATAAATCTGATTTTTGAGGAGGGCAGGTCTGGTTTTGGGGGTGTTTGGTCTCGTTTAGAGAGGGCAGGTTTGGTTTTAGGGAGGATAAATCTGGTTTTGAGGGGGACAGGTGCAGGTTTAGGGGTGACAGGTCTGGTTTTAGGGGGCATAAATCTGATTTTGGGGAGGGCAGGGCTGGTTTTAGGGGTGTTTGGTCTCGTTTAGGGGGGACAGGTGTGGGTTTAGGGAGGATAAATCTGATTTTGGGGAGGGCAGGTCGGGTTTTAGGGAGGATAAATCTGATTTTGGGGAGGGCAGGGCTGGTTTTGGGGGTGTTTGGTCTCATTTAGGGGAGGACAGGGCTGGTTTTGGGGAGGATAAATCTGATTTTGGGGAGGGCAGGTCTGGTTTTAGGGGGGATAAATCTGATTTTGGAGAGGACAGGTCTGATTTTAGGGGTGTTTGGTCTCATTTAGGGGGGACAGGTGCAGGTTTAGGGGGGATAAATCTGATTTTAGGGGTGGCAGGTCTGGTTTTGGGGGTGTTTGGTCTCGCTTAGGGGGGACAGGTGCAGGTTTAGGGGTGATGGGTCTGGTTTTAGGGGTGTTTAATATCATTTATAGAGGGTAGATCTGGTTTTAGGGGGGATAAATCTGATTTTGGGGAGGGTAGGTCTGGTTTTAGGGAGGATAAATCCGGATTTAGGGATTTTAGGGCTGGTTTTGGGGATGACAGGTGCGGGTTTTGGGGACTACAGACCTGCTTTTAGCGAGGACAGGTCTGGTTTTAGCCAGGACAGATCCGATTTTAGCCAGCAGATCAGTTTATCAAGGACAGATCCGATTTTAGCCAGGACAGATCTGGTTTTAGAGAGGACAGATCCGGTTTTATCCAGGCCAGATCTGATTTTCGGGATCAGGACACTCTCCCTGTTCCCAGGAGCCCTCCCAAGGCCTCGATCCTGCCTGGCCAGGCTGGGAAGTTCAGCCTAAACCCCCCCTTGCTCAGTTAAACCCGGAGTTAAACTCGGCTTAACCAAACCTGGCAGCGTCTCCAGGGGGAGCCCCGGGCGGGATCGGCCCCATCCCGGCAAAAATTCCAGGGAAAAAAAGAAAAACCCACCGGGATCGAGCCCGGCTTAAACCCCGCGCCTAAACGGGGTATCCCGGCTCATCCCAACCCCCCCCCCCGAGGGAATTCCAGCCGGGAAAAGGGGCTGCTCCTCCTCTCCCGGGGAGGTTTCTCCAAGGAAAACAAGGAAAACAAGGCCCGGCCCCGGGCAGGTCCCGGCACAGCCGATGGAATTCGGGATTGCCTCATCCCGGCCCTGCCTCCAAACTCCAGCCGCGGGGGAGGGGTCGGGATTAAATCCCCTGGGAGGGGTCGGGATTAAATTCCCAGGAAATTGGGAGGGAGTGGGATAAAATCTCCCAGGTCTCCCAGTTTTCCAAGGTCTCCAAAGTCTCCAAAAGTCTCCCAGTTGTCCAAAAGTCTCCCCAGGTCTCCCAGATTTCCCAGCTTTCCCTGTTTTCCAAAGTCTCCCCAAGGTCTCCAAAAGTCTCCAGGGCTCCCAGATTTCCCAGATTTCCCAGCTCTCCCAGTTTTCCCAGCTCTCCCCAGTGCCTCCAGGTGCTCAGGCTGCCATTCCCTGCTCCTCCAACTCCTCCCATTCCCACTCCCATTCCACCCTCCCATTCCACCCACCCCATTCATTCCCACCCCCATCCCATTCCCACTCATCCCACTCCCATTCCCACCCCCATTCCGTTCCCACCCCATTCCCATTCCATTCCCACCCCCATTCCCATCCCCATTCCATCCCATTCCCACCCCACTCCCATTCCCATTCCCATCACCCATTCCCACCCCCAGTCCTCACTCCCATTCCACCCCATTCCCCACCCCATTCCATTCTCATTCCCATTCCCATTCCATCATTCCACCCCATTCCACCCACCTCCATTCCCATTCCCATTCCCACTCCCACTCCCACCCTATTCCATTCTCATCCCACCCCATTCCCATTCCCACCCCATTCCATCTCCCATCCCATTCCCACCCCCACTCCCATCCCCATCCCATTCATTCCACCTCCATTCCCACTCCCATTCCCATCCCATCCCATTCCCATTCCCATTCCATCCCCATTCCCATCCCATTCCATCCCATTCCACTCCCATTCCCACTCCCATTCCCATCCCCATTCCCATTCCCATTCCCATTCCCTCCATTCCCACCCATCCCCATTCCCATTCCCATTCCCATCCCATTCCCATTCCCATTCCCACCCCATTCCCATCCCCATTCCCACTCCCATTCCCATCCCATTCCCATCCCTCATTCCCATTCCCATCCATCCCATCCCCATTCCCACCCCATTCCCATTCTCCCACTCCCATTCCCATCCCCCATTCCCATTCCCATTCCCACTCCCATCCCCATTCCCATTCCCCCACTCCCATTCCCATCCCATCCCATTCCCCATTCCCATTCCCACTCCCATTCCCACCCCATTCCCACCCCCATTCCCCATTCCCATCCCCATTCCCATTCCCATTCCATTCCCACCTCACCCCATCCCCATTCCCTCCCACTCCCATTCCCATCCCATCCCATTCCCACTCCCATCCCCATTCCCACCCCATTCCCATTCCCATTCCTATTCCCATTCCCACCGCATTCCCATCCCATTCCTATTCCCATTCCCATTCCCATTTTGTTCCCACTCCCATCCCCACCCCATTCCCATTCCCATCCCCATTCCCATTCCCATTCCCATTCCCATCCCCATTCCCATTCCCACCTCCATTTCCACCCCATTCCCATCCCACTCCATTCCCATTCCCATTCCCACTCCCATCCCATCCCATTCCCACTCACATTCCCACCCCATTCCCATTGCCATTCCCATTCCCATTCCTATTCCCGTTCGTTCCTGTTCCCACTCCCACCCTCATTCCCATCCCCATTCCCATCCCCATTCCCATTCCCACCCCATCCCCACTCCCATTCCTGTTTCCATTCCCATTCCCATCCCCACTCACCCTCATTCCCACCCCATTCCCATTCCCATTCCCACCTCCATTCCCATTCCCACCCCATTCCTGTTCCCATTCCCACCCCCATTCCCTCCCATTCCCATTCTGTTCCCATCCCCATTCCCATCCCCATCCCCATCCCATTCCCATCCCCATTCCCATTCCCATTCCCACTCCCATCCCCATTCCCATTCCCACTCCTATTCCCACCCCACCCCCATTCCCACGCATTCCCATTCCCATCCCCACTCCCATTCCCACCCCCATTCCCATTCCCACTCGCCCATTCCCTTCCCACTCCCATCCCATCCAATTCCACCCCATTCCCATCTCCATTCCCATCTCCATTCCCATCCCCATCCCCACTCCCATTCCCATTCCCATTCCCACTCCCACCTCCATTCCCACTCCCATTCCCACTCCCATTCCCATTCCCACTCCCATTCCCATTCCCATCCCCACCCTCACCCCATTCCCACTCCCATTCCCGGCTCAGGTGCAGTCCCTGGAGCGGCAGAACCGGGTGCTGAGCACGCGCTGGCGCTTCCTGACGGAGCAGGAGAATTCCCGCTCGGAGCCGGAGGCGCGGGAAGTCTACGAGGAATTCATGGCCAGGATGGGCCGGGAGAGGAAGGCCCTGAGCTCCCAGCAGGAAAACCTGGAGAGGGAGCTGGAAAAGGTCCTGGGATCCATGGATGCATTCCGGAGCAAGTGGGTGATGGAGCCGGATCCCGGGAAAATTCCAGAGGGGGAGGGAGGGGGTTGGGAGGCTCCAGGTGGGGATTCCCAAGGAGGAATTCCCGGTTTGGAAGGGTGGGGTTGGGAATTTGGGATCCCAGACTCTTCCAGGTAAATGGGAGAGGGAAAGAAAGTCATGGAAATGGAATTCCAGGGATTTTTGGCACAGAGGGAGAGGGTGGGATCCAGGCTGTGATTCCCAGTTTGGAAGGGTGGGGTTGGGAATTTGGGATCCCAGCTCCTTCCTGGTTAATGAGGGATGAGAGGAAATCCATCAAAGTGGAATTCCAAGGATTTCAGGAGCACAGGGAGAAGGGTGGGATGAGTTGGATGGCTCCAGGCTGTGATTCCAGGTTGGGAAGGGTGGGGTTGGGAATTTGGGATCCCAGACTCCTCCTGGTAAATGGGAGAGGGAAAGAAACTCATGGAAATGGAATTCCAGGGATTTTTGGCACACAGGGAGAGGGTGGGATCCAGGCTGTGATTCCCAGTTTGGAAGGGTGGGGTTGGGAATTTGGGATCCCAGACTCCTCCTGGTAAATGGGAGAGGAAAAGAAACCCATGGAAATGGAATTCCAAGGCTGTGATTCCCGGTTGGGAAGGGTGGGTTTGGGAATTTGGGATCTCAGACTCTTCCTGGTAAATGAGGGATGAGAGGAAATCCATCACAGTGGAATTCCAAGGATTTCAGGAGCACAGGGAGAAGGGGGATTGGTTGGGAGGCTCCAGGCTGTGAATCCAAAGGAGAAATTCCTGGTTTGGAACTGTGGGGTTGGGAATTTGGGATCTCAGACTCTTCCTGGTAAATGGGAGAGGGAAGGAAACTCATGGAAATGGAATTCCAGGGATTTTTGGGGCACAGGGAGAAGGGGGGATCCAGGCTGTGATTCCCAGTTTGGAAGGGTGGGTTTGGGAATTTGGGATCCCAGACTCTTCCTGGTAAATGGGAGAGGGAAGGAAACAGCAGGAACTTGGGATAAATTTTGGGATCCAGACCCACCTGAACCTTTCCTGGGGGTTTTCCCTGTGGATGATTTGGGATTTTTTTCTTTTTCCCCCTTTTTTTAGGTATGAGGATGAAATCCGGCTCTGCAGTGGGATGGAATTCACCTTCATGGAGCTCAAAAAGGTCGGAGAGGGGAAAAATCCTGCCTGGAATGGGCTGGGAAAGAGAAATTTAGGACATTCCCTTCCCTTCCCTTCCCTTCCCTTCCCTTCCCTTCCCTTCCTTCCCTTCCCTTCCCTTCCCTTCCCTTCCCTTCCCTTCCCAAACCTTCCCAAACCTTCCCAAACCTTCCCAAACCTTCCCAAACCTTCCCTTCCCAAACCTTCCCAAACCTTCCCTTCCCAAACCTTCCCAAACCTTCCCAAACCTTCCCAAACCTTCCCAAACCTTCCCTTCCAAACCTTCCCAAACCTTCCCTTCCCAAACCTTCCCTTCCCTTCCTTCCCTTCCTTCCCTTCCCTTCCCTTCCCTTCCCTTCCCTTCCCTTCCCAAACCTTCCCTTCCCAAACCTTCCCTTCCTTCCCTTCCCTTCCCTTCCCTTCCCTTCCCTCCCTTCCCTTCCCTTCCCTTCCCTTCCCTTCCCAAACCTTCCCTTCCCAAACCTTCCCAAACCTTCCCAAACCTTCCCTCACATTCCCTCCCCTCCCTCCCCTCCCCTCACATTCCCAACCCTTCCCAACCCTTCCCAACCCTTCCCAACCCTTCCCAACCCTTCCCAAGCATTCCCAATCCCGCAGGATCTGGATGTCAGCACCCTGCACCGCACGGAGCTGCAGGTGAAGCTCAAGGGGCTCCAGGAGCTGCTGGAGCTCAAGAAAACCATTTACGAGAGGGTGAGACCCCCCCGGGATTCCAGGGGGGATATCCAGGGAAAATGGGATGGGATGGATGGGATTGATGGGATGGGATGGGATGGGATTGATGGGATGGGATGGGATGGGATGGGATGGGATGGGATGGGATGGGATTGATGGGATGGGATGGGATGGGATTGATGGGATTGATGGGAGGGGATGGGATGGGATGGGATGGGATGGGATGGGATGGGATGGGATGGGATGGGATGGGATGGGATGGGATTGATGGGAGGGGATGGGATGGGATGGGATTGATGGGAAGGGATGGGATGGGGTGGGATGGGATACAGGGATGGGATGGGAGGGGATGGGATGGGATGGGATTTAAGGCCCTTCCCACCCAAGCCATCCCACGCTGCCCCCATTCCCTGCCCCATTCCCTTCTCCATTCCCTTCTCCATTCCCTATCCCATTCCATGGCCCCTTCCCTGTCCAACTCCCATCCCCATTCCCTTTCCTATTCCCTTCTCCATTCCCTGCCCCATTCCCATCCCCATTCCCATCTGATTTCCCATCCCCATTTCCCATTCCCTGCCCCATTCCCTGCTCCCTGTCCCCATTCCCTTCTCCATTTCCTTTCCCATCCCCACCCCCATCCCCATTCCCATCCCCATTCCCATCCCCATTCCCATCCCCATTCCCTTCTCCATCCCCATTTCCCATCCCCATTCCCTTCTCCATCCCTATTTCCCATTCCCATCCATCATCCTCCATTCCCCATCCCCATCCCCATCCCCCCCCATTCCCATCCCATCCCCATTCCCATCCCCATCCCATCATCCCATCCCCATTCCCTTCCCCATTCCCTCCCCATTCCATCCCCATCCTCCCATCCCCATCCCCATCCCATCCCCATTCCCATCCCTCATTCCCATCCCATCCCCATTCCTATCCCATTCCCCATCCCTGCCCCATCTCCCATTCCCATCGTCCCATTCCCTGCCCATTCCCATCCCCATTCCCATCCTCATTCCCTTCTCCATTCCCTTTCCCATTCCCATTCCCATTCCCTGCCCATTCCCATTCCCATCCCCATCCCCATCCCCATTCCCTGCCCCATTCCCTTCTCCATTCCCTTTCCCATCCCCATTCCACCCCCTTTCCCATCCCCATCCCCATCCCCATTCCCACCCCCATTCCCATCCCCATCCCCATCCCCATTCCCATCCCATTCCCATCCCATTCCCATCCCCATTCCCATCCCCACCCCCATTCCCATCCCATTCCCATCCCCATTCCCATCCCCACTCCCATCCCCATCCCCATTCCCTTTCCCATTCCCATTCCCACCCCCATTCCCACCCCCATTCCCATCCCCATCCCCATCCCATTCCCATCCCCGTTCCAGGAGCTGCAGGATCTGCTCTCGGACATCGGGGCCATCTCTGTGGATTTGGGAATTCCGGGCGGGTCCCGCCGGGATCTGGAGCGGCTCGTGCGGGACGTGCGGGCCCAGTACGAGGGACTGGCCCGGAGAGCATGGGACGAGGCAGAGGCACTGGCCAGGAGGAAGGTGAACTGGGATAGACTGGGATAAACTGGGAGTGCACTGGGATAGACTGGGATGGACTGGGAGGCACTGGGAGGCACTGGGATGGACTGGGAGGCACTGGGATACACCGGGAAGGGCTCAGTACGAGGGGCTGGCCCGGAGAGCATGGGACGAGGCAGAGGCACTGGCCAGGAGGAAGGTGAACTGGGATGGACTGGGATAGACTGGGATAGACTGGGAGGCACTGGGAGCACAGTGGGATGGACTGGGATAAACCAGGAAGGGCTGGGATACACTGGAATGGACTGGGATACACTGGGAAGGGCTGGGAGCAGACTGGGACGAGGACGAGGCACTGGCCAGGAGGAAGGTGAACTGGGAGGCACTGGGAGGCACTGGGAGGCACCAGGAATACACTGGGATAGACTGGGAAGGGCTGGGATGGACTGGGAGGCACTGGAATGGACTGGGATACACCAGGAAGGGCCCAGTACGAGGGACTGGCCCGGAGAGCATGGGACGAGGCTGAGGCACTGGCCAGGAGGAAGGTGAACTGGGAGGGACTGGGAGGCACTGGGATGGACTGGGAGGCACTGGGATGGACTGGGATGGACTGAGAAGGGCTGGGAGTGGATGGGAAGGGCCCAGTACGAGGGACTGGCCCGGAGAGCCTGGGACGAGGCCGAGGCACTGGCCAGGAGGAAGGTGAACTGGGATAGACTGGGATAAACTGGGAGTACACTGGGATAGACTGGGATGGACTGGGATAGACTGGGATAGACTGGGATAGACTGGGAAGGGCTGGGAGTGGATGGGAAGGGCCCAGTACGAGGGACTGGCCCGGAGAGCCTGGGACGAGGCCGAGGCACTGGCCAGGAGGAAGGTGAACTGGGATAGACTGGGAGGCACTGGGATAGACTGGGAGCACAATGGGATGGACTGGGAGGCACTGGGAGGCACTGGGATGGACTGGGATAGACTGGGAAGGGCTGGGAGTGGATGGGAAGGGCCCAGTACGAGGGACTGGCCCGGAGAGCCTGGGACGAGGCCGAGGCACTGGCCAGGAGGAAGGTGAACTGGGAGGCACTGGGAGGCACTGGGATAGACTGGAAGTGCACTGGGAGGCACTGGAATGGACTGGGATACACCAGGAAGGGCCCAGTACGAGGGGCTGGCCCGGAGAGCATGGGACGAGGTTGAGGCACTGGCCAGGAGGAAGGTGAACTGGGATAGACTGGGATAGACTGGGAGCACAATGGGATGGACTGGGATGGGCTGGGATAGACTGGGAAGGGCTGGGATAGACTGGGAAGGACTGGGAGAGGATGGGAAGGGCTGGGATAGGACTGGGATAGACTGGGAAGGACTGGGAAGGGCTGGGAAGGACTGGGATAGACTGGGAAGGACTGGGATAGACTGGGATAGACTGGGAAGGGCTGGGATAGACTGGGAAGGACTGGAATAGACTGGGAAGGGCTGGGAGTGGACTGGGAAGGGCTGGGATAGACTGAAAGTGCTGGGATAGACTGGGAAGGGCTGGGATAGACTGGGAAGGGATGGGAAGGGCTGGGATAGACTGGGAAGGGCTGGAATAGACTGGGAAGTGCTGGGATAGACTGGGAAGGGCTGGGATAGACTGGGAAGGGCTGGGATAGACTGGGAAAGGCTGGGATAGACTGGGATGGACTGGGAAGGACTGGGAAGGACTGGAATAGACTGGGAAGGACTGGGATAGACTGGGAAGGACTGGGATAGACTGGGAAGGACTGGGATCACCTCCCATCCCCCCCTTTTCCCATTTTTCCCCCCCCCAGCTGAGCGAGGGCGGATCCCAGGCCGGGAATTTCGGGGGGCACCTCCTGGATGGGAGGAGGGAAATGGCGGAGCTGAACATCCAGATCCAGAAACTGCGCTCGGGAATCGTCTCCCAACGGAGCCAGGTGGGAATCTGGGATGGGAAACGGCCTGGAATTGTTTCCCAGTGGGAATTTGGGATGGAAAACAGCCTGGGAATTGTGTCCCAGTGGGAATTTGGGATGGGAAATGGACTGGGAATGGTGTCCCAGTGGGAATTTGGGATGGGAAAATATCCTGGGAATTGCGTCCCAGTGGGAATCTGGGATGGGAAAACAGCCTGGGAATTGTGTCCCAGTGGGAATCTGGGATGGGAAAATATCCTGGGAATTGTTCCAATGGACCCAGGTGGGAATTTGGGATGGGAAAATGGCCTGGGAATTGTGTCCCAGTGGGAATTTGGGATGGGAAAATGGACTGGGAATTGTGTCCCAGTGGGAATTTGGGATGGGAAAATGGACTGGGAATTGTGTCCCAGTGGGAATTTGGATGGGAAAATATCCTGGGAATTTTGTCCCAGTGGGAAAAATGTCCTGGGAATTGTGTCCCAGTGGGAATTTGGGATGGGAAAACAGCCTGGGAATTGTGTCCCAGTGGGAATTTGGGATAGGAAAACAGCCTGGGAATTGTGTCCCAGTGGGAATTTGGGATGGGAAAACAGCCTGGGAATTGTGTCCCAGTGGGAATTTGGGATGGGAAAACAGCCTGGGAATTGTGTCCCAGTGGAACCAGGTGGGAATTTGGGATGGGAAAATGGCCTGGGAATTGTGTCCCAGTGGGAATCTGGGATGGGAAAATATCCTGGGAATTGTGTCCCAGTGGGAATTTGGGATGGAAAACAGCCTGGGAATTGTTCCAATGGAGCCAGGTGGGAATCTGGGATGGGAAAATATCCTGGGAATTGTGTCCCAGTGGGAATTTGGGATGGAAAACAGCCTGGGAATTGTTCCAATGGAGCCAGGTGGGAATCTGGGATGGGAAAATATCCTGGGAATTGTGTCCCAGTGGGAATTTGGGATGGGAAAACAGCCTGGGAATTGTGTCCCAGTGGGAATTTGGGATGGAAAACGGCCTGGGAATTGTTCCAATGGAACCAGGTGGGAATTTGGGATGGGAAAATGACCTGGGAATTGTGTCCCAGTGGGAATTTGGGATGGGAAATGGCCTGGGAATTGTGTCCCAGTGGGAATTTGGGATGGGAAAATATCCTGGGAATTGTGTCCCAGTGGGAATCTGGGATGGGAAATGGACTGGGAATGGTGTCCCAGTGGGAATCTGGGATGGAAAAATATCCTGGGAATTGTGTCCCAGTGGGAATCTGGGATGGGAAACAGCCTGGGAATTGTGTCCCAGTGGGAATTTGGGATGGGAAAACAGCCTGGGAATTGTGTCCCAGTGGGAATTTGGGATGGGAAATGGCCTGGGAATTGTGTCCCAGTGGGAATTTGGGATGGGAAAATATCCTGGGAATTGTGTCCCAGTGGGAATCTGGGATGGGAAAACATCCTGGGAATTGTGTCCCAGTGGGAATTTGGGATGGGAAAACAGCCTGGGAATTGTTCCAATGGAGCCAGGTGGGAATTTGGGATGGGAAAACAGCCTGGGAATTGTGTCCCAGTGGGAATCTGGGATGGGAAAATATCCTGGGAATTGTGTCCCAGTGGGAATCTGGGATGGGAAAATATCCTGGGAATTGTGTCCCAGTGGGAATTTGGGATGGGAAAACAGCCTGGGAATTGTCCCAATGGAGCCAGGTGGGAATGGGGGGTCTGGGGGGTGGTCCTGGAGAGGGGGACTCGGCCCTGGGATATCCTGGGATGTTCCTGGGATATCCTGGGATGTCCTGGAATGTCCTGGGGCGTCCTAGGATGGAGATCACCCCTGCAGGCATGGAATTGCCCCCCATTCCCGTTATTCCAGTGCCTGTTCCTGAAGCAGCACATCCAGCAGGGGGACTCAGCCCTGGGGGTGTCCTGGGATGTTCTGGGGTGACCTGGAATGTCCTGGGATGTCCTGGGATGTCCTGGAGAGGGGGACACGGCCCTGGGGGTGACCTGGGGGTGTCCTGGGATGGAATTCCCTGCTCCAATCTGCCATTCCCACCTTTCCAGTGCCTGTTCCTGGAGCAGCTCATCCAGCAGGGGGATTCAGCCCTGGGGGTGTCCTGGGATGTCCTGGAATGTCCTGGGGTGTCCTGGGGTATCCTGGGGTGTCCTGGGATGTTCCTGGGATGTCCTGGGGTGTCCTGGGATGGAATTCCCCCTCCAATCTGCCATTCCCGTTGTTCCAGTGCCTGTTCCTGGAGCAGCTCATCCAGCAGGGGGATTCAGCCCTGGGATGTCCTGGGATGTCCTGGGGTATCCTGGGATGTCCTGGGATGTCCTGGAGAGGGGGACACGGCCCTGGGGGTGACCTGGGGGTGTCCTGGGATGGAATTCCCTGCTCCAATCTGCCATTCCCACCTTTCCAGTGCCTGTTCCTGGAGCAGCACATCCAGCAGGGGGATTCAGCCCTGGGGATGTCCTGGGATGGAATTCCCTGCTCCAATCCTCCATTCCCACTTGTTCCAGTGCCTGTTCCTGGAGCAGCACATCCAGCAGGGGGATTCGGTCCTGGGGGTGTCCTGGGATGTCCTGGGGTGTTCCTGGGATGTCCTGGGATGTCCTGGGATGGAATTCCCTGCTCCAATCCGCCATTCCCGTTGTTCCAGTGCCTGTTCCTGGAGCAGCACATCCAGCAGGGGGATTCAGCCCTGGGGGTGTCCTGGGATGTTCTGGGATGTCCTGGGATGTCCTGGGATGATCTGGGATGTCCTGGGGTGTCCTGGGATGTCCTGGGGTGTCCTGGGATGTTTCTGGAGTGTCCTGGGATGACCTGGGATGTCCTGGGATGTCCTGGGATGGAATTCCCTGTTCCAATCCTCCATTCCCACCTTTCCAGTGCCTGTTCCTGGAGCAGCTCATCCAGCAGGGGGATTCAGCCCTGGGGGTGTCCTGGGATGGAATTCCCTGCTCCAATCCACCATTCCCGTTGTTCCAGTGCCTGTTCCTGGAGCAGCTCATCCAGCAGGTGGCCGAGCAGGGGGACTCTGGCCCTGAGGGACGCCCGGGCCAAGCTGGGGGGGCTGCAGGAGGCCCTGCAGGGCTCCAGGGAGCGCCTGGCCCAGCTGGTCAAGGAGCACCAGGAGCTGATGGACCTCAAGCTGGCCCTGGACGTGGAGATCCTGGCCTACAGGAAGCTGGTGGAGGGCGAGGAGAGCAGGTGAGCTGGGAGAACTGGGAGAACTGGGAGCACTGGGAGAACTGGGATGGGGAGGGAGGGACCAGCTCCTGCCAGGTCAATTCCAGGATGCCCAAATCCCGAGTTCTGGGTCGGGGTTTGGGCCAAGGGAAGGACAAATCCCGCCAGGTCGGTCCCATTCCCGACCTTTGCCCGGGCTGAGGATTCCTGGGATCCTCCAGATGTTCCCCAGGACTTCTCCAAAACTTCTCCAGATGTTCCCCAAAACTTCTCCAGATGTTCCCCAGAACTACCCCCAAACCTCTCCAGATGTTCCCCAGGACTTCCCCAGAACTTCTCCAGATGTTCCCCAGGACTTCCCCAAAACCTCTCCAGATGTTCCCCAGGATTTCCCCAAAACCTCTCCAGATGTTCCCCAGGACTCTTCCACAGTTGTTCTCCAGAATTTCCCCAAAACTTCTCCAGATGTTCCCCAGGACTTCCCCAAAAACTTCTCCAGATGTTCCCCAAATCTTCTCCAGATGTTCCCCAGAACTACCCCCAAACTTCTCCAGATGTTCCCCAGAATTTCCCCAAAACCTCTCCAGATGTTCCCCAGGACTTCCCCAAAAACTTTTCCAGATGTTCCCCAGGATTCCTCCAGAAGTTCCCCAGAATTCCTCCAGATGTTCCCCAGGTGTTCTCCAGAACTCTCCCAGAGGTTTTACAGTTCTCCAGATGTTTTTGGTCTCCAGGTGTTCCCCAGAACCCCCCAGAGGTTTGACAGGTGTTCTCCAGGTGTTCTCCAGATATTCTTGGTCTCCAGATGTTCTCCAGAACCTCTCGGGATGTTCCCTGGAAGTTCTCCAGGTGCTCTCTGGGTGTTCCCCAGCTGTTCCCAGGGCCCCTCTGGAGACTCCTGGAGATTCCTGGAGATTCCTGGAGGTTCCTGGAGGTTCTCCAGCTGTTCTCCAGCTGTTCCCAGAACCCCCTCAGAGGTTCCTGGAGGTTCCTGGAGGTTCCTGGAGGTTCTCCAGGTGTTCTCCAGCCTCTCCCAGAGCCCCCCTAGGGGTTCCTGGAGGTTCTCCAGGTGTTCCCAGAGCCCCTCTGGATGTTCCTGGAGGTTCCTGGGTGTTCCCCAGCTGTTCCCAGGACCCCTCTGGAGATTCCTGGATGTTCCTGGAGGTTCCTGGAGGTTCCTGGGTTTTCTCCAGCTTCTCCCAGAGCCCCTCCAGAGATTCCTGGAGGTTCCTGGAGGTTCTCCAGCTGTTCCCCAGCTGTTCCCAGAACCCCTCAGAGGTTCCTGGAGGTTCCCAGAGGTTCCTGGAGGTTCTCCAGTTGTTCCCAGAGCCCCTCTGGAAGTTCCTGGAGGTTCCTGGAGGTTTTTCCAGCTGTTCTGCAGCTGCTCCCAGAGCCCCCCTAGGGGTTCCTGGAGGTCCCTGGATGTTCCTGGAGGTTCTCCAGTTGTTCCCAGAGCCCCTCTGGAGGTTCCTGGATGTTCCTGGATGTTCCTGGAGGTTCTCCAGCTGTTCTCCAGCTGTTCCCAGGGCCCCTCTGGAGGTTCCTGGATGTTCCTGGATGTTCCTGGAGGTTCTCCAGCTGTTCTCCAGCTGTTCCCAGGGCCCCTCTGGAGATTCCTGGAGGTTCCTGGAGGTTCTCCAGCTGTTCCCAGAGCCCCTCTGGATGTTCCTGGAGGTTCCTGGAGGTTCCTGGGTGTTCTCCAGCTGTTCCCAGAGCCCCCTCAGAGGCTCCTGGAGGTTTTTCCAGCTGTTCTCCAGCTGCTTCTAGGGCCCCTCTGGAGATTCCTGGAGATTCCTGGAGATTCCTGGAGGTTCCTGGAGGTTCTCCAGGTGTTCCCCAGCTGCTCCCAGAGCCCCTCTGGATGTTCCTGGATGTTCCTGGAGGTTCTCCAGCTGTTTTCCAGCTGTTTTCCAGCTGTTCCCTGACCCATATCCCCTCCTCCCCAGGGACCACCCCATCCCCGCCGTCATCAGCGCCGTCCACTCCCGGCCCCGGCCCCGTAAGTGCTCCCAACCCCCCCCAAATCCCTCCTTCCAGACCCTCTGGAATCACATCCAGAGCGGGATCATTCCCAACATTCCCATTCCCATGTCCTTTCCATGTCCTTTCCATGTCCTTTCCCGGCAGTTCCCGCCGGCACCCGCTGGAATTCCAGGATTTTGGCTCGGGAAGCCGAGGGGGGGGAGCAGTGACCCCCCCACCCCCCAATCCCACGGGAAAGGGGGGGGGGATCCCACCTGGGAAGCTCTGGAATGGGAATAGAGATCCTGGGAATGCCTGGAATGGACCTGGGAATGCCTGGAATGGACCTGGAAATCACCTGGAATGGACCTGGAAAGACCTGGAAACCCACCTGGAAAAACCTGGAATGTGCCAGGGAGCACCTGGAAAACACCTGGGAAGCGCCTGGTGCCACATCCCAGCTTTCCAGAGGGATGAGGATCCCACAGGGATTCGCTCCAGGCTCTCCTTGTCCCTCCCCTCCCAATCCAGCAGATCCCATTCCCATTCCCATTCCCACTCCCATTCCCATCCCCATTCCCATCCCATTCCCATCCCCATTCCCATCCCAAATCCCACTCCCATTCCCATCCCATTCCCATTCCCATTCCCACTTCCATTCCCATCCCATTCCCATCCCATTCCCATCCAATTCCCATCCCCATTCCCATTCCCACTCCATTCCCATTCCATTCCCATTCCCATCCCACTCCCATCCCCATTCCCATTCCCATTCCCACTCCCACTCCCATTTCCATTCCCATCCCCATTCCCATTCCCATTCCCATCCCCATTCCCTTCATCCCTTTCCCTCCAGAGCTGAAAATCCCTCCCAGCTTGGATATTCCCAATCCTGATCCTTTTTCCAGGCTTTCCCACCCCCCAAACCATCCAAAAAAATCGGGATATTGGGATTTCCCTCCCCATTCAGCAGGAATGTCGGGAAAAAAAACTTTGGGATCACAGGGATTTGGGATCTCAAGGATTTGGGATCTCAGGGGTTTGGGATCTCAAGGATTTGGGATCTCAGGGATTTGGAATCAAAGGGATTTGGGATCTCAGGGATTTGGGATCATGGGGATTTGGGATCACAGGGATTTGGGATCAGAGGGATTTGGGATTTCAAGGATTTGGGATCAGAGGGATTTGGGATCTCAGGGATTTGGAGATCTCAGAGGATTTGGGATCTCAGGATTTGGGATCTTGGGGATTTGGAATCTCAAGGATTTGGGATCTCAGGGATTTGGGATCTCAGGGATTTCGGATCTTGGGGATTTGGGATCTCAGGGGTTTGGGATCTTGGGGATTTGGGATCACAGGGATTTGGGATCAGAGGGATTTGGGATCTCAGGGATTTCGGATCAAAGGGATTTGGGATCACAGGGATTTGGGATCAGAGGGATTTGGGATCTCAGGGATTTGGGATCAAAGGGATTTGGGATCTCAGGGATTTGGGATCTCAGGGATTTGGGATCTCAGGGATTTGGGATCTCAGGGGTTTGGGATCTTGGGGATTTGGGATCTCAGGGATTTGGGATCACAGAGATTTGGGATCACAGGAATTTGGGATCAAAGGGATTTGGGATCTCAGGGATTTGGAATCAAAGGGATTTGGGATCACAGAGATTTGGGATCTCAGGGATTTGGGATCACAGAGATTTGGGATCAGAGGGATTTGGGATCACAGAGGGGCCCTTTGGGATCACGAGGATTTGGGATCTCAGGGATTTGGGATCTTGGGGATTTGGGATCACAGAGGAGCCTTTGGGATCTTGGGGATTTGGGATCTCAGGGTTTTAGGATCTCAGGGATTTGGGATCACAGAGGGGTCCTTTGGGATCAGAGGGATTTGGGATCACAGGGATTTGGGATCTCAGGGATTTGGAATCTCAGGGATTTGGGATCACGAGGATTTGGGATCACGAGGATTTGGGATCACAGAGATTTGGGATCACAGGGATTTGGGATCTCGGGGATTTGGAATCTCAGGGATTTGGGATCATAGAGGAACCTTTGGGATCTCAAGGATTTGGGATCTCAGGGATTTGGGATCTCAGGGATTTGGGATCTCAGGGATTTGGGATCTCAGGGGTTTGGGATCTCAGGGTTTTGGGATCTCAGGGATTTGGGATCAGAGGGATTTGGGATCTCAGGGATTTGGGATCAAAGGGATTTGGGATCACAGGGATTTGGGATCACAGGGATTTGGGATCTCAGGGATTTGGGATCACAGGGATTTGGGATCACAGAGATTTGGGATCTCAAGGATTTGGGATCTCAGGGATTTGGGATCTCAGGGATTTGGGATCACAGCTCCTCCTTCCCCTGAGGGACTTCCCTGGGAGATCCCAACGCTTGGAATTCCCAGATTTCCAGCCCACATTCCCACAGTTCCTGTTCCCACTGGAATCCCTGTTCCCATTGGAATCCCTGTTCCCACTGGAATTCCTGTTCCCACTGGAATCCTCTTCCCACATCTCCTGTTCCTCGAGGCTCTTCCCAATAAAATTCTATCCCAAAATCCGCCGTGTCCGGTGCTTTTCTCCCGATTCTCTCCCAATCCCAGGGATTTTGGGATCTCAGGCCTTTCCCAGGAGATCCTGAGCATTCCCAAATTTTCCCAGAGGTCCTGGAGGATCCAAATTTGGGAGAATTCCAAACTGGGATTTCCTAACCTGCCAGGACCGGGAATTTGGGGGCTCCAGGGAATTCCCTCCTGGAAAGGGCTTGGAATTCCCTCCTGGAAAAGGACACAGGGCTGAGAATTCCATCCTGGAAAGGGCTTGGAATTCCCTCCTGGAAAAGGCCCTGAATTCCCTACTGGAATGGGTTTGGAATTCCCTCCTGGAAAGGGCTCGGAATTCCCTCCTGGAAAGGGACACAGGGCTTGGAATTTTCTACTGGAAAAGGCCCCGAATTCCCTCCTGGAAAGGGCTCGGAATTCCCTCTTGGAAAGGGACACAGGGCTTGGAATTCCCTCCTGGAAAAGACCCTGGAATTCCCTCTTGGAAAGGGACACAGGGCTTGGAATTTTCTCCTGGAAAAGGCCCTGAATTCCCTCCTGGAAAAGGCCCTGAATTCCTTCCTGGAAAGGGCTTGGAATTCCCTCTTGGAAAGGGACACAGGACCTGGAATTTTCTCCTGGAAAAGGACACAGGGCTTGGAATTCCCTCCTGGAAAGGGCTCAGAATTCCCTCTTGGAAAGGACACAGGGCTTGGAATTCCCTCCTGGAAAAGGCCCTGAATTCCCTCCTGGAAAGGGCTCGGAATTCCCTCCTGGAAACAAACACAGGGCTCAAAATTCCCTCCTGGAAAAGGAATTCCTAAAAATCCCGAAGGATCCCGAATTCCAGGGAGGTTTTGATGGAAAATCTCGGGGTTTGTGGGACAAAAAAAAGGGATTTTTGGAAAGGGTGGGAGCGGTTTGGGGGGATCCAGGGCAAGGAAGCGACTCCCGAATTCCCAGAATCCCGGAATTCCAGGGGCGGGCTCGGGGCGCCCCCTGGCGGGCAGGAGATGCCAAGGGGGATAATTAAATACTCGAGGTAATTTAGTTTTCCTAATTAAAATATCCCAGATATTTCAGTTTTCCTAATTAAAATACTCCAGATCATTTAGTTTTCCTAATTAAAATACTCCTGATAATTTAATTTTCCTGATTAAAATACTCCAGATAATTCAATTTTTCCTAATTAAATATTCCAGATAATTCAGTTTTCCTAATTAAACACTCCAGATAATTTATTTTCCCCAATTAAAATACTCCAGATAATTTCATTTACTTAATTAAATAATCGAGGTAATTTAATTTTCCTGATTAAAATCCTCCAGATAATTCAGTTTTCCTAATTAAAACACTCCAGATAATTCAGTTTTCCTAATTAAACTACTCCAGATAATTCAGTTTTCCTAATTAAATGCTCCAAATATTTTAGATTTCCTAATTAAAACACTCCAGATAATTCAGTTTTCCTAATTAAACTACTCCAGATAATTTCATTTACCTAATTAAATACTCCAGATAATTTCATTTTCCCAACAAAATATTCCAGATAATTTAATTTTTCCCAATTAAAACGCTCCAGCCCCACCCTGGGGGTCCCCAAATCCCTCTGGGAGATCCAAAAAAAAACCCAAACACCTGGAATGTGGTCCAGGCCAGGTGAGGGAGGAGGGGAAGAGCCAGGGATCCATCCCAAATTTCCAAGGAGGAGCCTCTGGATCCATCCCTGGATGAGGAGGAGCTCATGGATCCATCCAGGGATGAGGAGGAGCTCATGGATCCATCCAGGGATGAGGAGGAGCCTCATGGATCCCTCCAGGGATGAGGAGGAGCCCCTGGATCCATCCAGGGATGAGGAGAAGCTCTTGGATCCACCCAGGAAGGAGGAGGAGCCCCTGGATCCATCCCAACTCTCCAGGGAGGAGGAGGAGCCCCTGGATCCACCCAGGAAGGAGGAACAGCTCATGGATCCACCCAGGAAGGAGGAACAGCTCATGGATCCATCCCAGGAAGGAGGAGGAACAGCCCCTGGATCCACCCAGGAAGGAGGAGGAGCCCCTGGATCCACCCAGGATGGAGGAGGAGCCTCTGGATCCATGCGGGAAGGAGGAGCAGCCCCTGGATCCGCCCCCACCTCCGCAGGGAGGAGGAGCCGCTGGAATTTTTTGCCCAAACAAGGGCAGGTTTGGCTCTCCCGGCCCAATCCCGGCTGGAATGCGAACACCTGAGCTGGGGCCGCGCCCACGAGCGTGTCCCGCGTGGGGAGGGGGGGGCCGAGCCCCGGGAATGTGGGAATTCCTTCCCGGGGGAGACCTCAGAGCCCCCCGGAGCGGCCGAGGTGGCTCAGGTGGCCCCTTTCCCGCCCCTGTTCCTGGTTATTCCCGGTTGTTCCTGGTTATTCCTGGTTATTCCCCGTTGTTCCCGGTTATTCCCGGTTATTCCTCGGGGCCTCTGGAGGGGGGAGCGGGGGACACGAGGGGGTCACCAGGCAGGGGGGACACGGGGGGGAGACCCTGAGGTGCCAACACGGCCCTGCCCGGACCAGCTCCCTGTGCCTGTTCCTGTCCCAGCTCCCTGTGCCTGTCCCTGCTCCCTGTTCCTTGTCCCTGTTCCTGTCCCAGCTCCCTGTCCCAGTTCCTTGTCCCTGTCCCAGCTCTGTCCCATGTCCTTGTCCTTGTCCCTGTCCCTATCCCAGCTCCCTGTCCCAGTTCCTTGTCCCTGTCCCAGCTCCCTGTCCCAGCTCCCTATCCTTGTCCCAGCTCCCTGTACCAGTTCCTTGTCCCTGTTCTTGTCCCATGTCCCTGTCCCAGTTCCCTGTCCCTAACCCAGCTCCCTGTCCCTGTTCCTGTCCTTTTCCCAGCTCCGTGTCCCTGTCCCATGTCCCTGTCCTTGTCCCTGTCCCAGCTCCCTATCCCAGCTCCCTGTCCCTGTCCCTGTCCCTATCCCAGCTCCCTGTCCCAGTTCCTTGTCCCTGTCCCTGTCCCTGTTCCTTGTCCCAGCTCCCTATCCCAGCTCCCTGTCCCTGCTCCCTGTCCCTGTCCCTTGTCCCTGTCCATGTCCCTGTTCCTTGTCCCAGCTCCCTGTCCCTGCTCCCTGTCCCTGTTCCTGTCCCTGTCCATTGTCCCTGTCCCTGTCTCCTGTCCTCAGCTCTCGTGTCTGCTCCCTGTCCCTGTCCCTGTCCCTGTTCCTTGTCCCTGTCCTTGTCCCTGCTCCCTGTCCCTGTCCCTTGTCCCTGTCCATGTCCCTGTTCCCTGTCCCAGCTCCCTGTCCCTGTCCCTGCTCCCTGTCCCTGTCCCTTGTCCCTGTTCCTGTCCCTGTCCCTTGTCCCTGTCCCTGTCCCTTGTCCCTGTTCCTGTCCCTGTCCCTGTCCTTGTCCCAGCTCCCTATCCCTGCTCCTGTCCCTGTTCCTGTCCCTGTTCCATGTCCTTGTCCCTGTTCCTTGTCCCTGTCCCTGTCCCTATCCCAGCTCCCTGTCCCAGGTCCCCGTCCCTGTCCCGGGTCCCTGTCCCTGCCAGCCCCCAGGCCTGTCACAGGTCTCTGTCCCAAGTCCTTGGCCCTGTCCTGAGTCCCTGTCCCTGTCCCCTACCGTGCCAGCTCTGTCCCTGTCCTTATCCCAGATCTCTGTCCCTGTCCCCTCCTGTGCCAGCTCTGTCCCTGTCCCTGTCCCTGGTCCCTGTCCCGGGTCCCTGTCCCTGTCCCTGTCCCTGTCCCCCCTGTGCCAGCTCTGTCCCTGTCCCCGTCCCTGTCAGGTCTCTGTCCCTGTCCCTCCTGTGCCAGCTCTGTCCCTGTCCCTGTCCATGTCCCTGTCCCTGTCCCTCCTGTGCCAGCTCTGTCCCTGTCCCTGTCCATGTCCCTGTCCCTGTCCCTCCTGTGCCAGCTCTGTCCCTGTCCCTGTCCATGTCCCTGTCCCTGTTTCCCCCGTGCCAGCCCTGTCCGTGTCCCTGTCCCTGTCCCATGTCTGTGTCCCTGTCCCGGGTCTCGGTCCGTGTCTGTGTCCCTGTCCCTCCTGTGCCAGCTCTGTCCCTGTCCCTGTCCCGGGTCCTCTCCCTGTCCCTGTCCCCCCTGTGCCAGCCAGCTCAGGAATTCCAGCGGCTCCAGCGCTCCCTCCTTGTGCTACCACAGGACAAACCGTGCCAGGACAAACCGTGCCAGGACAGGACACAAACCGTGCCAGGGGCGTTCCCCGTGCCCGTTCCCCGTGCCCGTTCCCCGTGCCAGCTCGCCGTGCCAGCTCCCCGTGCCAGCTCGCCGTGCCCCGCGGGCCGGGAGGGTCCCGCTGCCGCCCCCGCTGCCGCTCCGGGTCCCTCCCGGCCCCTCCCGAATTCCTGCGGGGAAAAAAAGCTCCGACCCCACCCGGGACGGGCCCGTGGGAGGTTCCTTTGCCCACCCTGCCAACCCCGCCGAGCCCCCCGAGTTTTGGGGGGGGGTTTATGGGGGGTGGGGGGAGGGGGAGGCACCTTCGGCACCTCCTCCAGAGGCTTTCCCGGCCTGGGATCCCAAACTGCTCCATGGGATGATTCCCGTGGCCAGGGAGGGGAGCTGGGAGGGGATTTGGGGAGTCTGGGATGGTGTCCCCTGTCCATGGGGGGATTTGGGGAGTCTGGGATGGTTCCCTGTGTCCATGGGGGGTCTGGGATGGTGTCCATGGAAGGTCTGGGAGATCTGGGATGGTGTCCCTGTGTCCATGGGGGGTCTGGGATGGTGTCCATGGATGGTCTGGGGGCTCTGGGATGGTGTCCCTGTGTCCATGGGGGGTCTGGGATGGTGTACATGGAAGGTCTGGGGGCTCTGGGATGGTGTCCCCCTGTCCATGGGGGGTTTGAGGCTCTGGGATGGTGTCCCCGTGTCCTGGGAGGGGCTGAGGATCTGAGATGGTTCCTCGTGTCCATGGGGGCTCTGGGATGGTGTCCATGGGGGGTCTGGGATGGTGTCCATGGGGGGTTTGAGGATCTGGGATGGTTCCCCATGTCCAGGGAGGCTCTGGGAGATCTGGGATGGTTCCCTGTGTCCATGGAGGGATCTGGGGGAACTGGAGGGGTCTGGGGGGCTCTGGGATGGTTCCCTGTGTCCATAAAGGATCTGGGATGGTGTCCATGGGGGCTCTGGGATGGTGTCCATGGGGGTTTTGAGGATCTGGGATGGTGTCCCCATGTCCAGGGAGGCTCTGGGAGATCTGGGATGGTGTCCATGGAGGATTTGGGGTCTGGAATGGTGTCCATGGAGGGGATTGAGGATCTGGGATGGTTCCCCGTGTCCCATGGGGTCTCTGGGATGGTGTCCGTGGGGGGTCTGAGGATCTGGGATGGTGTCCCTGTGTCCATGGAGGGATCTGGGGGAACTGGAGAGGTCTTGGGGTTCTGGGATGGTTCCCCCTGTCCATGGGGGCTTTGAGGATCTGGGATGGTGTCCCTGTGTCCATGGGGGCTCTGGGAGATCTGGGATGGTTCCCCGTGTCCCATGGAGGGTCTGGGATGGTGTCCCCCTGTCCATGGGGGGTTTGAGGATCTGGGATGGTGTCCCTGTGTCCATGGGGGTCTGGGATGGTGTCCCCTCTCCATGGAGGGTCTGGGGGCTCTGGGATGGTGTCCATGGGGGTTTGAGGATCTGGAATGGTGTCCATGGGGGGTCTGGAATGGTGTCCATGGGGTCTCTGGGATGGTTCCCTGTGTCCATGGGGGGTCTGGAATGGTGTCCATGGGGTCTCTGGGATGGTTCCCTGTGTCCATGGGGGGTCTGGAATGGTGTCCATGGGGTCTCTGGGATGGTGTCCATGGGGGTTTGAGGATCTGGGATGGTGTCTCCCTGTCCATGGAGGGTCTGGGATGGTGTCCATGAGGGGTCTGGAATGGTGTCCATGGGGGGTTTGAGGATCTGGGATGGTTCCCTGTGTCCATGGGGGGTCTGGGATGGTGTCCCCTCTCCATGGAGGGTCTGGGGGCTCGGAGATGGTGTCCCTGTGTCCATGGAAGGTCTGGGGGCTCTGGGATGGTGTCCCTGTGTCCATGGGGGGTCTGGGATGATGTCCATGGAAGATCTGGGGGCTCTAGGATGGTGTCCCTGTGTCCATGGAAGGTCTGGGATGGTGTCCATGGGGGCTCTGGGATGGTGTCCCCCTGTCCATGGGGGTTTGAGGATCTGGGATGGTGTCCCTGTGTCCATGAGGGGTCTGGGATGGTGTCCATGAGGGGTCTGGGATGGTGTCCATGGGGTCTCTGGGAGATCTGGGATGGTGTCCCTATGTCCATGGAGGGATCTGGGGGAACTGGAGGAGTCTGGGGGTCTCTGGGATGGTGTCCATGGGGGGTCTGGGATGGTGTCCATGGGGGGTCTGGAATGGTGTCCATGGGGGGTCTGGGAGATCTGGGATGGTTCCCTGTGTCCATGGAGGGATCTGGGGGAACTGGAGGGGTCTGGGTTCTCTAGGATGGTGTCCATGGGGGTTTTGAGGATCTGGGATGGTGTCCCTGTGTCCATGGGGGCTCTCAGATGATGTCCATGGGGAGTCTGGAATGGTGTCCATGGATGGTCTGGGGGCTCTGGGATGGTTCCCTGTGTCCATGGGGGCTCTGGGATGGTGTCCATGGGGGCTCTGGGAGATCTGGGATGGTTCCCTGTGTCCATGGGGGCTCTGGGAGATCTGGGATAGTTCCCTGTGTCCATGGAGGGATCTGGGGGAACTGGAGGGGTCTGGGTTCTCTAGGATGGTGTCCATGGGGGTTTTGAGGATCTGGGATGGTGTCCCTGTGTCCCATGGAGGGTCTGGGAGATCTGGGATGGTTCCTCGTGTCCATGGGGGCTCTCAGATGATGTCCATGGGGAGTCTGGAATGGTGTCCATGGGGGGTCTGGGAGATCTGGGATGGTTCCCTGTGTCCATGGGGTCTCTGGGATGGTGTCCATGGAGGATTTGGGGTCTCTGGGTCAGCCCCCCCCGAGCAGCAGAGCCGAGCCCGGGCAGGGAAAGGCAGAACCTCTGGAATCTCGCCAGGAATTCCGTGCAGGGAAAGGCAGAACCTCTGGAATCGCGCCAGGAATTCCGTGCAGGGAAAGGCAGAACCGCTGGAATCGCGCCAGGAATTCCGTGCAGGGAAAGGCAGAACCGCTGGAATCGGGCCAGGAATTCCGGGCGCGGTGGGAACGGCGCTCGGCGGGATCTGCCGGGACCCGCTCCGGGCGCGCCCCGGGAATTTGGGAATGCGGAAACAAAAACCCCACCCCGAGCACCTGGAGAGGGGCGGGAGGAGGAGGAGGAGGAGGAGGAGGGAGGGGAGGAATCCCGGGAGTCACAGCGGGGGATGGGAATGGTGGGAATGGGGTGGCTTTGGGGGGGATCCTGGAGGGAAAATCAACCCCTTTTCCCATGGGATTCCTCCCAGAGTCCTCCTGGGAGCTGGGGCAGGAAGGGAACAGGGCTGGGAATGCTGGGAATTCTGGGAAGAGGGTCAGGGAAACCCTGGGAGGGGATCCTGAACGGAAAATCAGCCCCTTTTCCCATGGGATTCCTCCAATGGATCCCTCAGACTCCTCCTGGGAGCTGGGGCAGGAAGGAAACAGGGCCAGGATTTTCCAGAGGGAATCCTGGAATTGTTTCCCTTGAGCTCCCACTGGACAATTCCCTGTCCAACCTGGTTATCCCAGAGTTTTTTCAGCCCTGGATTATCCCAGTGGGAATCCTGGAATTCTTTCCCTGTGTCCCATTTCCTATCCCAGCTCCTCCACCCTGGTTATCCCAAAAATTAATTTAGCCCTGGATTATCCCAGTGGGAATCCTGGAATTCTTTCCCTGTGTCCCATTCCTGTCCCAGCCTGGATTTCTCAGTGGGAATCCTGGAATTCTTTCCCTGTGTCCCATTCCCTGTCCAACCTGGTTATCCCAGAGTTTATTCAGCCCTGGATTTCCCAGTGGGAATCCTGGAATTCTTTCCCTGCTCCTCCAGCCTGGTTATCCCAAAAATTCATTCAGCCCTGGATTTCCCAGGGAAACTCCTGGAATTCTTTCCCTGTGTCCCATTCCCTGTCCCAGTTTCTCCAGCCTGGTTATCCCAAAAAATTCATTCAGCCCTGGATTTCCATGGGGGAATCCTGGAATTCTTTCCCTCTGGACCATTCCCTGTCCAACCTGGTTATCCCAGAGTTTATTCAGCCCTGGATTTGCCACAGGAATCCTGGAATTGCTTCCCTGTGTCCCATTCCTGTCCCAGCTCCTCCAGCCTGGTTATCCCAAAAATTCATTCAGCCCTGGATTATCCCAGTGGGAATCCTGGAATTCTTTCCCTGTGTCCCATTCCCTGTCCCAGCTCCTCCAGCCTGGATTTCCCAGTGGGAATCCTGGAATTCTTTCCCTGTGTCCCATTCCCTGTCCAACCTGGTTATCCCAGAGTTTATTTAGCCCTGGATTTGCCACAGGAATCCTGGAATTCTTTCCCTGCTCCTCCAGCCTGGTTATCCCAAAAATTCATTCAGCCCTGGATTTCCCAGTGGGAATCCTGGAATTGTTTCCCTGTGTCCAATTCCCTGTCCAACCTGGTTATCCCAGAGTTTATTCAGCCCTGGATTTGCCATGGGAATCCTGGAATTGCTTCCCTGTGTCCCATTCCCTATCCCAGCTCCTCCACCCTGGTTATCCCAAAAATTCATTCAGCCCTGGATTATCCCAGGGGGAATCCTGGAATTGTTTCCCTCTGGACCATTCCCTGTCCAGCCTGATTATCCCAGAGTTTATTCAGCCCTGGATTATCCCAGTGGGAATCCTGGAATTCTTTCCCTGTGTCCCATTCCCTGTCCAGCCTGGTTATCCCAGAGTTCATTCAGCCCTGGATTATCCCAGTGGGAATCCTGGAATTCTTTCCCTGTCCCAGCCCAGCTCTGGGATGTGCTGGATCCTCTGGAATCCAGGGAATCCCACCTGAACTTCCCCCCCCCCCCAACCTCTCCCACTAGGAATGGGAATTTCAGTGGATTTATTCCAGATTTAAATGGATTTATTCCAGATTTCAGTGGATTTAATTCAGATTTCAGTGGATTTATTCCAGATTTAGGTGGATTTAATTCAGATTTAGGTGGATTTAATTCAGATTTAAATGGATTTAACCCAGATTTAGGTGAATTTATTCCAGATTTAGGTGGATTTAACCCTTCCTTCCCATCCCTCTGGAAGCTGGAGGAGACCAGAGCAGATTTCAGTGGATTTAATTCAGATTTCAGTGGATTTAATCCAGATTTAGGTGGATTTATTCCATATTTTGGTGAATTTAATCCATATTTCAGTGGATTTAATTCAGATTTCAGTGGATTTAATCCCGATTTAGGTGGATTTATTCCATATTTTGGTGAATTTAATTCAGATTTAAGTGGATTTAATCCAGATTTCGGTGGATTTAACCCTTCCTTCCCTCCCTCTGGAATCTGGAGGAGACCAAAGCAGATCCAGATGGATTTAGGACCATTCCCCCCTCACCCAACCCTCCCTTTTCCCTATAAACCCCTCCAAATCCTCCCTCCCCGCCCCTCTGGAAAATCCACCGGAGCCTCCCGAGCCCCGCCCGGCTGAGTCAGCACTTCCCAAAAAAACAAACTCCCAAAAAAAACCGGTCCCAACCGGTCCGGGAATGACGCAACAACCCCAAAACCCCGCCCGGCCCTGCGGGGCTGGCCCGGGAATCGGGAATGGAGGGAGGGAGGGACGGATTTACACCTGGATCGCCCCTTTTTCCCGGGAAAACGGGGCTTGGAATGCGGGAATTCCACCCCCAAATGCCGGGAAGGGTTTGGGGCTCCCGAGGGAGGGGGAGGGTCCTGAGCCCGTGGGAAATGTTTGGGAGTTATCCCGGGAATGTCTGCTTGGATTTCCAAGCTCTATCCATGGATATTCCAGGTCCTGGTCCATAGGAAATCCTTGGGAAAAGCTCCACACAATTCCCAGGAGTTATCCCAGGATTCCTAAACCTCATCCAATGATTTTTAGGATTAAGGAAGATCCCTTTTCAACCCTCAATCCTCAGGGAAAAGCTCCAATCACAATTCCCAGGAGTTATCCCAGGAATATCTGTTGGATTCCCAAACCCATTCCATGGATATTCCAGGTCCTGGTCCATAGGAAATCCTCAGGAGTCAATAAATCCATGGAAAACAGGACTTGGAGCCAGGAAATCCATGGAAAACAGGCCTTGGGAGAGGATAAATCCATGGAAAACAGACCTTGGGGATGATAAATCCATGGAAAACAGGCATTGGAGCTGAGAAATCCATGGAAAACAGGCCTTGGGAGATGATAAATCCATGGAAAACAGGCCTTGGAGATGAGAAATCCATGGAAAACAGGCCTTGGAGATGAGAAATCCATGGAAAACAGGCCTTGAGGATGAGAAATCCCATGGAAAACAGGCCTTGGAGATGAGAAATCCATGGAAAACAGGCCTTGGAGATGATAAATTCCATGGAAAACAGGCCTTGGAGATGAGAAATCCCATGGAAAAGAGGCCTTGGAGATGAGAAATCCCATGGAAAACAGGCCTTGGGGATGAGAAATCCATGGAAAACAGGCCTTGGAGATGATAAATCCCATGGAAAACAGGCCTTGGGGATGAGAAATCCATGGAAAACAGGACAATTCCAGGCCTGGGGACTCCCCCTCTTCCCTGGGCAGCTTTTCCAGGGCTTCCAAACCTTTTCCAGGCAGGAATTTCTCCCAATATCCAATCAAACCTTCCCTCCCCCTCTTTTTTTAGGAGCAGATCCCAATTCCCACCCCCAATTCCAACCCCATCATGGAATTCTGGAGGATTCCCCCCTCCCAATCCCTCTTTTTTTTCCCCCCACAGGAATTTGTGGTCGAATTCCCGAGGATTTGGCTGCTCCAAAGGCTCCCAGAGGGAATTCCAGAGCGGGTGGGATGGAATTTTCCCAGCAATCCCAAAATCCAGAGGGGGGGGAGAGATTAAAACAAAAAAAAAATCCAGGAATAAGCTGGAAAAGCAGGAATTACAACCATTTTTCCTCAGGGAGAATCCCATGGGAAGATCCTGAAGGGGAAGGGGGGGAATTCCCAAAAAATGAGGGAATCCACAAAGCAGAGTTTGGATCCTGGAGGGAAAAGCTCATCCCAGCCACATTCCCGGGCTTTGTCCCACCTTGGGAAGCAGGAAAATCCCAGGAGGAGAAGGAAAAACAGGGAATTCTCCTCCATGCCCTTAAAAAGGGAGCAGGGAAGGGCGGATGGGAAAGATTCCAAAGGCCGGGAACATTCCAAAGGTGCGAATTCCACGATGTTCCAGCGCCACCCGCGGGAGGAAAAGGGGAAAGAAAAAAAAAAACGGGATAAGGGGCGGAGATTCCCGAGGGATCGCCGGGAGAGGGAGGAGATTCCCGGGAGAGGCTTTTAATTTTTTTTGGGAAGGATCGCCGGGATTTTCGCGTGGATTCATGGAATGATTTGGGTGGGAAGGGACCAAACGCTCATCCCATTCCATTCTCCACCTCCCACCATCCCAGGGGGATCCAACCCCGCCTGGATTTGGGCACTCCCAGGGATGGGAAATCCTCTGGGAATTCCATCCCAGCCCCTCCCCACCCTCCCAGCCAGGAATTCCTTCCCCAAATCCCACCTAACTCCCCCCTTTCCCAGCGGGAAGCCATTCCCTGTGTGCTGTCCCTCCATCCCAAATCCCAAATCCCTCTCCAGCTCTCCTGGAGCTCCTCCAGGCCCTGGAAGTGGCTCCAAGTTCTCCTTGGATTCCTTCCTCTTTTCCAGCCCTTTGCTTTCCCCCCTCTCCGTTATCCTGGCAGGAGAAAACAGGGAAGTGCCAGGAAGGACGAGGGAAGGCAATTCCAGGTTTTTCTGGGCTCCCCTGGGTGGGAAAAGCGACACAAGAGCTCCTCCTGGAGGTGCCTTTTCCCAAACTCCTTCCCTTCCCTTCCCTTCCCTTCCCTTCCCTTCCCTTCCCTTCCCTTCCCTTCCTTCCCTTCCTTCCCTTCCCTTCCCTTCCCTTCCCTTCCCTTCCCTTCCCTTCCCTTCCCCTTCCCTTCCCTCCTTCCCTTCCCTTCCCAAACCTTCCCTTCCCTTCCCTTCCCTTCCCTTCCCTTCCTTCCCCTTCCTTCCCTTCCTTCCCTTCCCTTCCCTTCCCTTCTCTTCCCTTCCTCTCCCAAACCTTCCCTTCCCAAATTCCCTTCCCTTCCCAAATTCCCTTCCCTTCCCAAATTCCCTTCCCTTCCCAAATTCCCTTCCCAAATTCCCTTCCCTTCCCAAACTTTCCCTTCCCTTCCCTTCCCTGAAAACACCAGGAATAAACACCAGGATTCCGCTCTCCAGGATAAAACTCTCTTGGTTTTTACTCCAAGCACCTCATTCCCAAAAGGGGGAATTCCCTGGAGCTGGAGGAGCCCCAATTCCCGGGAATGCTGAGCCCAGGGAAGCGCTTGGAATACCAGGAAGCCACAGCTCGGGGATGACATTCCTGGAATTGGGATTTTGGGATCAGTGGGAATTTTGGGGCTGTGCTGGGCCAGGAATTGGACTGGATGATCCTTGTGGGTCCCTTCCCACTCAGGATATTCCAGGATTTTGTGATCCTTCCGGCATTCCATGATTTTAGAAGGGGGGGGCTGTCGGGATAACGATCCCGGGGCGTCGGGATTTTGGGATTTGTGGGAATTTTGGGGGCTCAATCCTCGTGGATTCCTTCCCACTCAGGATATTCCGTGATTCCAGAGGTCAGGGAGAGCTCAGACAACATTCCTGGGCATCAGGATTTTGGGATTTGTGGGAATTCTGGGGTGTCCTGTGCAGGGCCAGGAGTTGGACCAGGGGTCCCTTCCCACTCAGGATATTCCAGGAATCCGTGATTCCAGAGCTCAGGGAGTGTTGGGACAATTGGGACACCAGGGTTTTGGGATTAGTGGGATCTCCTGTCCCCGGGGATATCCAGGGATTCAGCAATTCCTGCTGGATCTGAAGAGCAGGAGCTGTGGATGTCTCTCAGGAGTTGGGAATCAGGAATTCCTTTCCCTCTGACTCCTTGGATGCCAGAGGCCATTCCAGATCCTGTTCCCTGCTCAATCTGAAGAGCAGGAGCTCCTGTCCCATGGATGTCTCTCAGGAGTCAGGAATCAGCAATTCCTGCTGGATGTGAAGAACAGGACACTCCTGTCCCCATGGATGTCTCTCAGGAGCTGGGAATCAGGAATTCCTTCCCCTCCGACTCCCTGGATGCCAGAGGCCATTCCAGAGCCCCTTCCCAGGTGGCCCTGAAGAGCAGGACACTCCTGTCCCCATGGATGTCTCTCAGGAGCTGGGAATCAGGAATTCCTTTCCCTCCTCCTCCCCGCATTCCCCCCCCTCCTCCCCGCATTCCAGAGGCCACTCCAGGCCGCATTCCCGCGTGGCCCTGAAGAGCAGGAGCTGTGGATGAGTCTCAGGAGTTGGGAATCAGCAATTCCTGCTGGCTCTGAAGGGCAGGAGCTCCTGTCCCATGGATGTCTCTCAGGAGCCGATCTGCAGGAATTCCTTCCCCTCCTCCTCCCCACATTCCCCCCCCCTCCCCGCATTCCAGAGGCCACTCCATGCCCCGTTCCCGCGTGGCCCTGAAGAGCAGGAGCTCCTGTCCCCATGGATGTCTCTCAGGAGCTGGGAATCAGCAATTCCTGCTGGCTCTGAAGGGCAGGAGCTCCTGTCCCCATGGATGTCTCTCAGGAGTCGGGAATCAGCAATTCCTGGTGGCCCTGAAGAGCAGGAGCTCTGGATGTCTCTCAGGAGTTGGGAATCAGGAACTCCTTTCCCTCTGACTCCCTGGATGCCAGAGGCCATTCCAGCTCCTGTTCCCTGCTCAATCTGAAGAGCAGGACACTCCTGTCCCATGGATGTCTCTCAGGAGCTGGGAATCAGGAATTCCTGCTGGATGTGAAGAGGAGGAGCTGTGGATGTCTGTCAAGAGCTGGGACTTGGGAATTCCTTCACCCCTTCCTCCCCAGATTCCCCCCCATCCTCCCCACATTCCAGAGGCCACTCCATGCCCCGTTCCCGGGTGGCCCTGAAGAGCAGGAGCTCCTGTCCCCATGGATGTCTCTCAGAGCCGATCTGCAGGAATTCCTTCCCCTCCTCCTCCCCACATTCCCCCCCCTCCTCCCCACATTCCAGAGGCCACTCCAGGCCGCATTCCCGCGTGGCCCTGAAGAGCAGGACGCTGCGCTTCCAGCGGGTGCTTCCGAGGCACCCCAGGCTCTCCATGCGGCACTCCCGGCTCAGGATGCGCCCGATCCCTCCCTCCACATCCCCGCGGATCTCCAGGGATCTGAAATGCTCCGGCTCCTCCCGCCCAGCCCGGCGCATCCTCCGGGCCGCCGCCCGGTAGCACTTCCAGGGCTGGGGCTCCAGGAGCAGGACGGAGCCCGCGGAGCTGAGGAATCCCAGGAATTCCCGCAGCCCGCGGTCGCCGTGGCGCAGGTGGATCCACATGGTGACCGACAGGCAGCACACCAGGTCGAAGCGGCGGCGGCCGAAGCGCCGCAGGTGGGAGCCCAGCAGGGGCCCCCTGGCGCCGGGATCCATGATATCCAGGGAAAGGAAGGACACGCAGGAGGCCGGGAAGGGGCTGCTCCGCCGGGCGCGCCCGATCAGCTCCGGGTCGAGGTCGCAGCACAGCAGGTTGAGCTCCCGGCCGGCCTCGGGGCAGGAAGGGGAGGGGTCGGAGCCGGCGGGGAGGTTCAGCAGGTGACGGTAAAGGGCCAGGCTGAGCTCCTGGAAAACGGCCCGGAGTCAGGGAATGCCATGGGAATGGCACGGGATAACGCTCAGAGCTCCTTCTCCATGGAATTCCCAAGGAAAATCCCATCATGGACCTGGCACTGGCCCTGAACACTCCCAGGGATGGGGGATCCTCTGGGAAATCCAGCCCAGGAGGGCCAGGCTGAGCTCCTGGAGTCAGGGAATGCCATGGGAATGCCATGGGATAACGATCATGGCACTGCCACTCCAGGCTATTCCCAAAGGAAATCCCATCATGGAGCTGGCACTGGCCTTGGAGAGACACCTCCAGGGATGGGGAATCCTCTGGGAATTCCAGCCCAGCAGGTGACAGTAAAGGACCAGGCTGAGCTCCTGGAAAACGGCCTGGAGTCAGGGAATGCCATGGGAATGCCACGGGAATGGCACGGGAATGGCATGGGATAACGCTCAGGGCTCCTTCTCTATGGAATTCCCAAGGAAAATCCCATCATGGAGCTGCCACTGGCATTGGACACCTCCAGGGATGGGGAATCCTCTGGGAAATCCAGCCCAGGAGGGCCAGGTTGAGCTCCTGGAGTCAGGGAATGCCACAGGAATGGCACGGGAATGGCATGGGATAATGCTCAGAGCTCCTTCTCTATGGAATTCCCAAGGAAAATCCCATCATGGAGCTGCCACTGGCCCTGAACGCTCCCAGGGATGGGGAATCCTCTGGGAATTCCAGCCCAGGAGGGCCAGGCTGAGCTCCTGGAAAACGGCCCGGAGTCAGGGAATGGCACGGGAATGGCACAGGACAAGGCTCAGAACTCCTTCTCTATGGAATTCCCAAGGAAAATCCCATCATGGATCTGCCACTGGCATTGGACACCTCCAGGGATGGGGAATCCTCTGGGAAATCCAGCCCAGGAGGGCCAGGCTGAGCTCCTGGAGTCAGGGAATGCCATGGGAATGGCACGGGAATGCCCTGGGATAACGATCATGGCACTGCCACTCTGGGTTATTCCCAAAGAAAATCCCACCATGGAGCTGCCACTGGCCTTGCACAGACACCTCCAGGGATGGGGAATCCTCTGGGAATTCCAGCCCAGAAGGGCCAGGCTGAACTCCTGGAGTCAGGGAATGCCACGGGAATGGCACGGGAATGGCACGGGATAACGCTCAGAGCTCCTTCTCTATGGAATTCCCAAGGAAAGTCCCATCATGGACCTGCCAGTGGCATTGGACACCTCCAGGGATGAGGGATCCTCTGGGAATTCCAGCCCAGGAGGGCCAGGCTGAGCTCCTGGAAAACGGCCAGGAGTCAGGGAATGCCATGGGAATGGCACGGGATAACGCTCAGAGCTCCTTCTCCATGGAATTCCCAAGGAAAATCCCATCATGGATCTGCCACTGGCATTGGACACCTCCAGGGATGTGGAATCCTCTAGGAAGTGCCAGCCCAGGAGGGCCAGGCTGAGCTCCTGGAAAACGGCCTGGAGTCAGGGAATGCCATGGGAATGGCACTGGACAAGGCTCAGAACTCCTTCTCTATGGAATTCCCAAGGAAAATCCCATCATGGAGCTGCCACTGGCCTTGGAGACACCTCCAGGGATGGGGAATCCTCTGGGAATTCCAGCCCAGGAGGGCCAGGCTGAGCTCCTGGAGTCAGGGAATGCCATGGGAATGGCACGGGATAACGCTCAGGGCTCCTTCTCTATGGAATTCCCAAGGAAAATCCCACCATGGAGCTGGCACTGGCATTGGACACCTCCAGGGATGGGGAATCCTCTGGGAAATCCAGCCCAGGAGGGCCAGGCTGAGCTCCTGGAGTCAGGGAATGCCATGGGAATGCCATGGGATAACGATCATGGCACTGCCAGTCTGGGTTATTCCCAAAGAAAATCCTATCATGGATCTGCCACTGGCATTGGACAGACACCTCCAGGGATGGGGAATCCTCTGGGAATTCCAGCCCAGGAGGTGATGGTAGAGGGCCAGGCTGAGCTCCTGGAAAACGGCCTGGAGTCAGGGAATGCCACGGGAATGGCACGGGATAACGCTCAGGACTCCTTCTCTATGGAATTCCCAAGGAAAATCCCATCATGGACCTGGCACTGGCATTGTACACCTCCAGGGATGGGGGATCCTCTGGGAATTCCATCCCAGGAGGGCCAGGCTGAACTCCTGGAGTCAGGGAATGGCACGGGATAACGCTCATGGCACTGCCAGTCAGGGCTCCTTCTCTATGGAATTCCCAAGGAAAATCCCATCATGGAGCTGCCACTGGCATTGGACAGACACCTCCAGGGATGGGGAATCCTCTGGGAAATCCATCCCAGAAGGGCCAGGCTGAGCTCCTGGAAAATGGCTGGGATTCAGGGAATGCCATGGGAATGCCACGGGATAACGCTCAGGGAGGGGCTGCCCCTCCGTGGAATTCCCAAGGAAAATCCCACCATGGATCTCCCACCGTCCCAGGGGGATCCAGCCTGGACACTCCCAGGGATTGGGGGAATCCTCTGGGAAATCCAGCCCAGCCCCTCCCAGCCGGGAATTTCGCCCTCCTGTCCAATCCAAACCAGCACGTGGAGTCCTGGGATGGGTTGGGTGGGAAGGGACCCCTCACCAGTGCCCCCCCAGTCTGTCCCAGTGCCCCCAGTAACTCTCTCCCAGTGCCCCCAACCCCCCAAACATTTTATTTCCCCCTCCCCTTCCCTTTCCCAACCCAGAACCCCCAAATTCCCCCCAAATCCCCCAGAACCTCCCAAAATCCCTCCAAACCCTCCAAAATTCCCCCAAATTCCCCCAAGCCCCCAAATCCCCCAAACCTCCCCCAAATTCCCCCAAACCTCCCCAAATCCCCCAAACCTCCCCAAATCCCCCGAACCTCCCAAAATCCCCTCCAAACCCTCCAAAATTCCCCAAATTCCCCCAAATCACCCCAACCCCCCAAACCTCCCCAAATCCCCCTGAACACTCCCAAAATCCTCCAAACCCTCCAAAGTCCCCCCAAGCCCCCCCAAATCACCCCAACCCCCCCAAACCTCCCAAAATCCCTCCAAATCCCTCAAAGATCCCCCTAAATCCCCCAAATCTCCCCAAATCCCCCCCAGTCCCCTCACCCCGGAGTTACAGCCCACATCGAGCCCCAGCAGCGGGCGGGGCCGGTCGGGGAACAGCGCCTGGAGCAGCCCGGGGGGCACGAGGCGGAGGCGGCTCTCGGGGGTGGAACCGGGAATAATTCGGGAAATTCCCGTAGGGAGCCGCTCCCGGATCGGGCCCGCGGGAGCCTCGGCCGGGATCGGGCCCGGGGGGCCCCTCGGCAATGGGCGCCGCCATCTTGGGGTGGCCCTCCCCCTCACCGGGGGCGGCAACCGCGCCCGGGAACGAAGGTTCCGGGCAACAAACGTTCCGGGGGTGACGATGACGAAGCGGCAGCGTCATCAGAGAAGCTTTTAGGGGAGGAATAAAAGATGAGATTTGAGAGGTTTTGGGTTAAAAAAAAAAGGAGAAATTAATGCGGGCGGGACCGGTGATGTCACATTGAAAGGCGTCCCTCTCCGTCATGGGCGCCGCCATCTTGGCGCCTGCCCCCCCCACCGGGTGCGGCAACCGCGCCCGGGCACGGACGTTCCGCGGCGACAATGACAGAGTGGCATCAGCGCCGTCAGCGGAGCTTTGGGGTGAAAAGAAATAAAATGAGATTTGAGGGGTTGGGTAAAAAAAAGGAGAAGTCAATTCAAGACGCGGCGGGCGGGACCGGTGACGTCACACTGAAAGGTGGCCCGTTCGGTCGTGGGCGCCGCCATTTTGGTGCCCTCCCTCACCGGGGGGGGCGGCAACGGCGCCCGGGCACGAACGTTCCGGGAAACAAACGTTCCGGGGGCGACGATGACAAAGTGACGTCAGAGCCATCAGAGCCACCAGCGGAGCTTTGGGGTGAAAAAAATAAAATGAGATTTGAGGGGTTTGGGTGTAAAAAAAAAAAGGAGAAATCAATCCGGGCCGCGGCCACCTCGGTGGTGTCACATTGAAAGGCGTCCCCGGCGTTGCCATGGAGACGGCGAGGCCTGAGGGTGAGGGGAGTTTGAGGGGGTTTAAATAACATTTAAATGTTGGTTAAATTGTATAAAAATTGTTTGAGGTTAAATAAAACGTTTGGAAAGTGTTGCTGGAGTCTCAGGCCGGGTTTAACCCCGCGCTGGGAGCAGAGGGCGCCGCGAGCTCAGGGATGAGGGAGAGCAAATCCTGCAGGGATGAGGGAGAGCAAATCCTACAGGGATGAGGGAGTGGATCCTGCAGGGATGAGGGAGTGGATCCTGCAGGGATGAGGGAGTGGATCCTGCAGGGATGAGGGAGTGGATCCTGCAGGGATGAGGGAGTGGATCCTGCAGGGATGAGGGAGTGGATCCTGCAGGGATGAGGGAGTGGATCCTGCAGGGATGAGGGGAGAAGATCCTGCAGGGATGAGGGAGTGGATCCTGCAGGGATGAGGGAGAAGATCCTGCAGGGATGAGGGAGAGCAAATCCTGCAGGGATGAGGGAGTGGATCCTGCAGGGATGAGGGAATGGATCCTGCAGGGATGAGGGAGTGGATCCTGCAGGGATGAGGGAGTGGATCCTGCAGGGATGAGGGAGTGGATCCTGCAGGAATGAGGGAGAAGATCCTGCAGGGATGAGGGAGTGGATCCTGCAGGGATGAGGGAGATCCTGCAGGGATGAGGGAGATGGATCCTGCAGGGATGAGGGAGATCCTGCAGGGATGAGGGAGTGGATCCTGCAGGGATGAGGGAGTGGATCCTGCAGGGATGAGGGAGATCCTGCAGGGATGAGGGAGTGGATCCTGCAGGGATGAGGGAGTGGATCCTGCAGGGATGAGGGAGATCCTGCAGGGATGAGGGAGTGGATCCTGCAGGGATGAGGGAGTGGATCCTGCAGGGATGAGGGAGAAGATCCTGCAGGGATGAGGGAGAAGATCCTGCAGGGATGAGGGAGTAGATCCTGCAGGGATGAGGGAGTGGATCCTGCAGGGATGAGGGAGTGGATCCTGCAGGGATGAGGAGTGGATCCTGCAGGGATGAGGAGTGGATCCTGCAGGGATGAGGGAGTGGATCCTGCAGGGATGAGGGAGATCCTGCAGGGATGAGGGAGAGCAGATCCTGCAGGGATGAGGGAGATCCTGCAGGGATGAGGGAGAGCAAATCCTACAGGGATGAGGGAGTGGATCCTGCAGGGATGAGGGAGATGGATCCTGCAGGGATGAGGGAGTGGATCCTGTAGGGATGAGGGAGTGGATCCTGCAGGGATGAGGGAGAAGATCCTGCAGGGATGAGGGAGATCCTGCAGGGATGAGGGAGTGGATCCTGCAGGGATGAGGGAGAGGATCCTGCAGGGATGAGGAGGGATCCTGCAGGGATGAGGGAGTGGATCCTGCAGGGATGAGGAGATCCTGCAGGGATGAGGGAGATCCTGCAGGATGAGGGAGTGGATCCTGCAGGGATGAGGAGTGGATCCTGCAGGGATGAGGGAGTGGATCCTGCGGGATGAGGGAGATCCTGCAGGGATGAGGAGAGCAGATCCTGCAGGGATGAGAGAGGATCCTGCAGGGATGAGGGGAGTAGATCCTGCAGGGATGAGGGAGTAGATCCTGCAGGGATGAGGAGTGGATCCTGAGGGATGAGAGGATCCTGCAGGGATGAGGGAGAAGATCCTGCAGGGATGAGGGAGTGGATCCTGCAGGGATGAGGGAGTGGATCCTGCAGGGATGAGGGAGAGGATCCTGCAGGGATGAGGGAGATCCTGCAGGGATGAGGGAGAGCAGATCCTGCCCGAGGGATCTCAGGGAATCTGGGAATGTTGGCCTGGTTCTGTCCCAGTTCTGTTCCCAGTTCTATCCCTGCTCTATTCCCAGTTCTATCCCAATTCTATTCCCAGTTCTATCCCAGTTCTTTTCCCAGTTCCATTCCCAGTTCTATTCCCAGTTCTATCCCCAGTTCTATCCCAGTTCTATTCCCAGTCCTATCCCAGTCCCATCTCAGTTCTATCCCAGCCTTGTCCCAGTTCTCTTCCTAGTCCTATCCCAGTTATATCCCTGTCCTGTCCCAGTTCCATCCCATTTCTATACCAGTTCTACCCCAGTTCTATCCCAGATCTATTCCCAGTTCTATTCCAGTTCTATTCCCAGTTCTATCCCAGTCCTATCCCAGTCCTATTCCCAGTTCCATCCCAGTTCTATCCCAGTTCCATCCCAGTCCTATCCCTGTTCTATCCCAGTTTTATCCCAGTTCCATCCCAGTTCTATCCCAGTTCTATCCCAGTTCTATCCCAGTCCTGTCCCAGTTCTATCCCAGTCCTGTCCCAGTTCTGTCCCAGTTTTATCCCAGTTCTATCCCAGCTCTATTCCAGTTCTATCCCAGTTCCATCCCAGTCCTATCCCAGTCCTATCCCAGTTTTATTCCCAGTTCTACCCCCTCCTATCCCAGTGTTTTGGGTGTTTTTTCCCATTTTGAGGATTTTTAAGACCATTTTTTTATTCTCAGGACCTTCCTCCTCTTTCAATCTTATTTTTGGGGAGGGGAATTTTTCCCCCATTTAATTTTTTTAGGGCCATTTTTACATTTTTTTTTAATTTTTTATAATTTTTTTAAAATATATTTTTAGGGTTTTCCAGGTGGAATTTTTTTGGGGATTGTGGGGAGGGTTTGGGGTAAAATCCCGGGCAGGGGAGGAGCAGGAAGAGCAGGAATTCGCCCCCTGGGAGCGCTGACGCACGGCCCGGCATTCCCGGCGTTCCAAGAATTCCCGGCCAGATGGGAGATAACGGGACGGGCCCTCATCCAAACACGGAATTTCAGGGTGGAAAATCCCCGGAATGGTCCCCGATCGGCCCCAAATTCCCCTCCTCCCAAAAAAAAAAGGAATTTCAGGGTGGGGATTTTCCACGGAAAATTCTGTATTTCCACATTAAATTCTATATTTCTACATAAAATTCTATATTTTCACAGAAAAATTCTATATTTTCATATAAAATTCTATATTTCCACATTAAATCCTGTATTTCCACATTAAATCCTGTATTTCCATATTAAATTCTATATTTCCATATAAAATTCTGTATTTTCACTGAAAAATTCTATATTTTCATATAAAATTCTATATTTCCATATAAAATTCTATATTTCCATATAAAATTCTGTATTTCCACATAAAAATTCTGTATTTCCACATAGAATTCTGTATTTCCACATAAAATTCTGTATTTCCACATAAAATCCTGTATTTCCATATAAAATTCTATATTTCCATATAAAAATCTGTATTTCCACATAAAATCCTGTATTTCCACATAAAATTCTATATTTCCATATAAAATTCTGTATTTCCACATTAAATCCTGTATTTCCATATAAAATTCAGTATTTCCACATAAAAATTCAGTATTTCCACAGAAAATTCTATATTTCCACATTAAATTCTATATTTCCATATAAAATTCTATATTTCCACATAAAATTCTATATTTCCACATAAAATTCTATATTTCCACAGAAAATTCTGTATTTCCACATTAAATCCTGTATTTCCACATAAAATTCTGTATTTCCACATTAAATTCTGTATTTCCACATAAAATTCTGTATTTCTACATTAAATTATATATATCCACATAAAATTCTATATTTCCATATAAAAATTCTGTATTTCCATATAAAATCCTGTATTTCCACATAAAATTCTATATTTCCATATAAAATTCTATCTTTCCATATAAAATTCTATATTTCCACATTAAATCCTGTATAAAAATCAGTATCTGCCTTGATATCAAACTCAATTTTTCGATATAAAATCCCTATAAAATATCTCTCTCTATAAAATCTTTATCCTACATATAAAAGTCTTTATCTCCACATAAAAATTCTGGATTTCCAGATAAAAACGCCTCTATCTCCGTCTAAAAAATCAAATTTTTTATGTATTAAAGTCAGCACAATAATTTATATAATTCCTATATTATCTATAATAATAAAATATACAATTATGTATTATATATAATAATATTTATAATAATATTTATAATATTTACCTTATAATTTCTATATTAAAATCCATATCTCCATATAAAATCCTTATCTCTCTATAAATCCTTTATTTCTCCATATAAAATCTTCATATAAAAATCTTTATCTCCGTATAAAAATCTTTATTTCCATCTAAAAATCTTTATCTCCTTGTAAATCTCTACCTGCACAGACTCAGATCCACACCTGTATCCATGAAACTCTCTTTTTTTCCATGGAAAATTCTGGATTTCCATAGAAAAGCCTGGATCTGGATCTAAAAATTGATGTTTATCCCCCTTATCCCTGTTCCCCCCATCCCTGTTTTCCCTCTATCCCAGTTTTCCCTTTATCCCTAATTGCCTTTTATCCCAGTTTCCCTCATCCTTGATTCCCCCCATCCCATTTTTCCCCCATCCCTATTCCCCCTATCCCAGTTTTCCCTTCATCCCTGTTTCCCTCATCCCAGTTTCCCCTCATCCCATTTTTCCACCCCATCCCTGTTCCCTCACCCCATTTTCCCCCTCATCCCAGTTTCCCCCTTGCCTTTTATCCCAGTTTTCCCTCATCCCTGTTTCCCCCATCCCAGTTTTCCCCCCATCCTTGTTTCCTCCTTTATCCCTGTTTTCCCTTATCCCAGTTTCCCCCATCCCTGTTTCCCCTTATCCCTGATTCCCCCCATCCCAGTTTCCCTCCATCCCTGTTTTCCCTTATCCCAGTTTCCCCCCTATCCCAGATTCCCCCTATCCTTGTTTCCCCCCATCCACATTTTCCCTTTATCCCTGATTGCCTTTTATCCCTGTTTCCCTCATCCCTGTTTTCCCTCATCCCAGTTTCCCCCATCCCATTTTCCCCCCCATCCCTATTTCCCCCTATCCCAGTTTTCCCTTCATCCCTGTTTCCCTCATCCCAGTTTCCCCTTTATCCCTGATTTCCCCCTATTCCTGTTCCCCCATCCCATTTTCCCCCTCATCCCTGTTCCCCCCATCCCAGTTTCCCCCATCCCAGTTTTCCCTTCATCCCTGTTCCCCTCATCCCATTTCCCCCCTCATCCCAGTTTCCCCCTTGCCTTTTATCCTGATTCCCCCATCCCTGTTTCCCCCATCCCATTTTTCCCCCATCCCTATTTCCCCCTATCCCAGTTTTCCCTTCATCCAGTTTCCTCATCCCAGTTTCCCCTTTATCCCTGATTTCTCCCTATCCTTGTTTCCCCCTTTATCCCTGTTTTTCCTTATCCCAGTTTCCCCATCCCTGTTTTCCCTTATCCCATTTTCCCTCATCCCAGTTTCCCCCTTGCCTTTTATCCCTGATTCCCCCATCCCAGTTTCTCCCTTTACCCCTGTTTCCCCCCATCCCATTTTTCCCCCATCCCTATTTCCCCCTATCCCAGTTTCCCCTCATCCCAGTTCCCCCCATCCTTGTTTCCCCTTTATCCCTGTTTTTCCTTATCCCGTTTTCCCCCTCATCCCTGTTCCCCCCATCCCTTTTTCCCCTCATCCCATTTTCCCCCCATCCCATTTTTCCCTCATCCCATTTTCCCCCTAATCCCAGTTTCCCCCTTGCCTTTTATCCCAGTTTCCCTCATCCCAGTTTCCCCCCATCCCATTTTTCCCCCCATCCCTATTTCCCCCTATCCCAGTTTTCCCTTCATCCCTGATTCCCCCCATCCCAGTTTCCCCCTATCCTTGTTTCCCCCTTTATCCCTGTTTTTCCTTATCCCAGTTTCCTTCATCCCTGTTTTCCCTCATCCCATTTCCCCCCTCATCCCAGTTTCCCCCTTGCCTTTTATCCCTGATTCCCCCATCCCTGTTTTCCCTCATCCCTGTTTCCCCCATCCCTGTTTTCCCTCATCCCTGTTTCCCCCCATCCCATCTCCAAGAGTGGATAAATCCTCTCCAATATCCCTGGATTTGTTCCCATTAATGTTGGATAAATCCCTTCCAATATCCCTGGATTTGTCCCATTATTGTTGGATAAATCCCTTCCAATATCCCTGGATTTGTCCCATTATTGTTGGATAAATCCCTTCCAATATCCCTGGATTTGTCCCACTCAAGGGTGGATAAATCCCCTCCAATATCCCTGGATTTGTTCCCATTAATGTTGGATAAATCCCCTCCAATATCCCTGGATTCGTTCCCATTAGAGTTGGATAAATCCCTTCCAATATCCCTGGATTTGTCCCATTATTGTTGGATAAATCCCCTCCAATATCCCTGGATTTGTTCCACTCAAGGGTGGATAAATCCCCTCCAATATCCCTGGATTTGTTCCCATTAATGTTGGATAAATCCCTTCCAATATCCCTGGATTTGTTCCCATTAATGCTGGATAAATCCCCTCCAATATCCCTGGATTAGTTCCCATTAGTGTTGAATTTAAAAAATAAAATAAAATTAAATTAAATTTAAAAAAAAAAACCTGTAATAATTAATAATAAAACCCCCTCGGTCCGGGCCGCCCCCGCGCGAATCCAACCGGGATTTGGAGGGGATTAAAGGAATTTTTTTTGTTCTGAGCGCTCCAATCACGGCACGGGAGGGAAAAAAAAGCCGGGAAAGAAAAGGACGATGGGATAATTAAGGGATTTTCTGCCTCTCAACAGCTCCGGTGGCAACACCCAGGATGAGTGAAAGGGGAGGGAGGGAAAAAAAAAACCCTGGCAGGGAAGAAAAAATAAAACTCCGCCCCGAATTTCCCAAAATCCCGCGTGGAAAAGGAGGAATTCCCGGCGCGGGTTGAGGGATTATCCCGGGAAATAATCCAAAAGGGGGGGATCCAAACGGGAGAGGGGGAAAGGGATAAAAGTGGGATTGTTCCCAAGGGAAAAATCCCTGCCCCCACCTCCCCAGCATTCCAGGGAGATTCCCGGCGGGAAATGGGGAGGTCTGGATTAAAGGAAGAGGGATTTAGGGGGGATTTTGGGAAGGGATTCCTCCCTGGGAGGGTGGGGAGGGGCTGGGATGGAATTCCCAGAGGATTCCCCATCCCTGGGAGTGTCCAAATCCAGGCTGGATCCCCCTGGGATGGTGGGAGGGGTCCCTGCCCTTGGAAAGGTGGGATGGGGTGGGATGGGATGGGATGGGATGGGATGGGATGGGATGGGATGGGATGGGATGGGATGGGATGGGGTGGGATTTAAGGTCATTCCCAATCCAACCCATTCCAGGATTCCCTGATTCTGGAGCCAGGCTGGGAGAGCTGGGAATGTTCCCCTGGAGAAGGGAAGGATCCAGGGAGAGTTTGGGAGCCCCTTCCAGGGACTGGAGGGGCTCCAGGAGAGCTGGAGAGGGATTTGGGATGAGGGATGGAGGGGTTAAACCAAGGGTTAAATCCAGGGTTAAATCCAGGATAAACCCAGGGTTTAATTAGGGTTAAATCCAGGATAAACCCAGGGTTAAACCTGGATTAAACCCAGGATAAACCCAGGATAAAGCCCAGGATAAACCCAGGGTTAAATCCAGGATAAACCCAGGATAAACCCAGGGTTAAACTCAGAGTTAAACCCAGGCTCAGACCAGGGTTAAACCCAGGATAAACCCAGGATAAAACGCAGGATAAACCCAGGATGAACCCAGGATGAACCCAGGATAAACCCAGGGTTAAACCCAGGATAAACCCAGGATAAATCCAGGATTAAACCCAGGATAAACCCAGGGTTAAACCCAGGTTCAGACCAGGGTTAAACCCAGGATAAAACCCAGAGTTAAACCCAGGCTCAGACCAGGGCTAAACCCAGGATTAAACCCAGGATAAACCCAGGATTAAACCCAGGATAAACCCAGGGTTAAACCCAGGATAAACCCAGGATAAAGCCCAGGATTAAACCCAGGATAAAGCCCAGGATAAACCCAGGCTCAGACCAGGGTTAAACCCAGGATAAACCCAGGATAAAACCCAGAGTAAAACCCACGTTCAACCCAGGATTAAACCCAGGATAAACCCAGGATAAACCCCAGAATTAAACCCGGCTTAACCCAGGCCCAGCCCTTGGCAGAGTTTCATTTTTGCTGCCAGAAGAGCCCGTTCTGACCCCCCCTGTCCCCCCCCCTTCGGTGCCACCCTGGGGCAGGGATTGCACAAGAACCCCCCGGGGGGGTGGGGACAAAGGGGGGGACACAGCCCGGGTGACACTCAGGGGGCCACCCCGGGGCTCTGGAATTCCCACAGCACCCCCCTTTGGAATGGGGGGGGTCCCCCTTCCCTCCAGGAACCCCCAGAGGTGCGGGAAGGACTTTGGAGCATCTCAGGGGGCTTTTCCAGCCTGGAATATTCCAGGAATTCCCTGTGCCAGGGGGAGGGGATGATGGAGGGGGTTGTCCCGCATTGCCAACCCCGCGTTCTTCCGGGTTTTTATGGAAATCGGGAGCTGAAAGAGTGGGAGGAGCTCCCCTCCTGTCCTGTGTTCTTTTCCCTGTCCCCTCTGCCCTCCCTCCTGTCCCGTGGAAAGGTGGGATGGGATGAGCTTTTGGTCTTTTTCCCCCCCCAAAAAAATCCCTTCCACGGTTTGGGCTGGGCCTGAAGGCTCCGAGGTGTCCTGGGGTGTCCTGGGATGTCCTGGGGTATCCCAGGGTATCCCAAATTGTCCTTGGGTGTCATGGGGTGTCCTGGGGTATCCTGGGGTGTCCTGGGTGTCCTGGGGTGTCCCAAGTTGTCCTTGGGTGTCCCGGGGTATCCCGAGGTGTCCTTGGGTGTCCTGGGGTGTCGTTGGAGGTCCTTGGATGTCCTGGGGTATCCCAGGGTATCCCAAGTTGTCCTTGGGTGTCCTGGGATGTCCTGGGATGTCCTGAGTTGTCCTGGGGTGTCCTGGGGTATCCCAAGTTGTCCTGGGATGTCCTGGGGTGTTCTGGGGTATCCCAGAGTGTCCAGGGGTGTCCTGGGGTGTCCTTGGGTGTCCCGGGGTATCCCGGGGTGTCCTGAGGTGTTCTGGGGTGTCCTTGGGTGTCCTTGGGTGTCCTGGGGTGTCCCAAAGGCTCCAAGGTGTCCCGGGATATCCTGAGGTGTCCCGAGGTTTCCTGGGGTATCCCAAGTTGCCCTGGGATGTCCCGGGATATCCCAGGGTATCCCAAATTGTCCTTGGGTGTCCTGGGGTGTCCCGAGGTGAGGGTTTGATGCCCCGATCCCACCCAAATCCCCAGCCCAGCCCCACCCTCCCCTCTTCCTCCCCCTCCTCCTCCTCCTCCTCCCCCCGTTCCTCCACTAAACCCCGGGCAAACATTCAAGACCGAACCTGCAGCTCGGAAATCACGAAAATAAAGCCGAGCTTTGTCCCTTAAGCCGGGACAGGAAGATAAATAAACCTGAGCTTTGTCCCCAAACCCGGCTCGGGCTCGGCAGGAACTCGGAGCCTCCTTTAATCCCAAAATCCTCCTCCTCAGCTGCCACCAGAACAACAAACACGGGCAGAGCCCGCGGGAGGGGTCCTGTCAGGGCGGGATTTGGGGGATTTGGGGGAATTTGGGGGGATTTGGGGGATTTGGGGGGATTTGGGGTTCAGGGTTTGCCCTAAAAGGCCACAGGAGGGGATTTTTTAATTGGATTTTCCCCACTTTGCTCCCCTGAAGGGTGAAGGATCTTTGGATGGAGGGAGAATTTTTTCCTGGGGGGGGAAAAAAAGGGATCTGAATCCACTGAATCCACTGAATCCACTGGCTGGCAGATCCCTTGGGGAGAGGGACTTCCCACCACTCTGATCCCAAATCCAGAGGGGAGATTGCAGGAAAATGGGAGAGGAGAAGGATCCAGGGAGAGCTCAGAGCCCCTTCCAGGGCCTGGAGGGGCTCCAGGAGAGCTGGAGAGGGATTTGGGATGGAGGGACAGCACACAGGGAATGGCTTCCCACCGGGAATTTCAGATTCCCACATTTCAATTTCACACAATTCAATTCACACATTTCAGATTCCCACAATTCCATTTTACCCCTTTCAATTGACACATTCCAGTTTTCCCCCCTCCTTCCAACCCCCCATTTCCAGGCCCAGCAGGGTTTGGGTGGAATTTTCCCCCCGGGACTATTCCCAGCTGGAATTTCCTCCCGGGACTATTCCCAGCAGGAATTTTTCTCCCCAAAAACCCCTCATTTCCAGGAGTTCCGAGCAGCTCTCCTGTTTTCCTGCCGGGGCCCTGAGCAGGAAAAGCTGCCGTGGTTGGGTCGGAGGTGCCAGAAACCTTCAGGAATTCCAGATGGAATGGAGATATCCCGAGGGGCCACCGGAGAGGCTCCCCTGGAGCTCCGGCTTGGGCAAGAGCGGATTGTGAAACCCGCTGGGAACGGGGAAGCCGGGGATGGACACGGGAGATGTTATCGGGAGAGACAGAGGGGAAATAACACATGGAAACGTGGGGAGAAACACGGGGATAAACACGGGAGGTGGTGTCAGAGAAACAGGGATGGACACGGGAGATGGAATCGGGAGAATTGGGAGAAACACGGGGACAAACGGGGAGAAACAGGGGAGATAATATCGGGAGAGACAGGGGGAAACACGGGGAGAAACGGGAGAAAAAAAGGAGAAACAGGGGAGAAACTGAGGGAGAAACAGGGGAGAAACAGGGGAGAAATAGGGGGAGAAATAGGGGAGAAAGAGGGGAGAAACAGGGGAGAAATGGGAGAAACAGGGGGAGAAACAGGGGAGAAAGAGGGGAGAAACAGGGGAGAAACAGGGGGAGAAACAGGGGAGAAACAGGGGAGAAACAGGGCGAGAAACTGGGGAGAAAGAGGGGAGAAACTGGGGAGAAACAGGGGAGAAACAGAGGGAGAAACGGGAGAAACGGGAGAAAAAGGGGGAGAAACAGGGGAGAAATAGAGGGAGAAACGGGAGAAACGGAGGGAGAAACAGAGGAGAAAGAGGGGAGAAACAGGGGAGAAACAGGGGAGAAACAGGGGAACAGACAGGGAAACAGACTGGGCTTAAACACCTCCAAACTGGGCTCACACACTCCCAAACTGGGCTCAAACACCCCCAAACTGGGCACAAGCATCTCCAAATTGGGCACAAACATCTCCAACTGGGCTTGAACATCTCCAAGTGGGCACAAACATCTTCAAGCTTGGCTCAAACACCCCCAAACTGGGCTTAAACAGTGGGGAAGGAAAAGGAAAGGGAAAGGGAAAGGGAAAGGGAAGGGGAAAAGGGAAAGGGGAAAGAAGAGGGAAAGGGAAGGGGAAAGGGGAAGGGGAAAACTCCAGCTGTGAGCGCCCTTTTTTCCCCCAGGATCTGGGGGTTTCCCCCAGTCTGGGGGTTTTTTTGGGATTATTTCCCAGTTTTCCCGGTGGGAAATCTGCAGGCCCGTGGTGCTGAGCTGCAACCTGGATTGTTGTGCTCCTGAGGGACGCCTGCCCCGGTTTTTATGGAATTATGGAATACCCCGGGCTGGAAGAGACCCCCAGGGACCACCGAGTCCAATCCCCGGCCCCCAGAGCCCCCTCCCTGTGCCTGGATCTGCCTGGATATCCCATCCCAACCTCAAACCACCCCGTTTCTCCACATTCCCGGGACGCAGCTGGGACGAGGGCTCAGATCCCGCAGGGAATCGAGGCCGGGGTGAGAGGGCACGGCCCTGACCTCCCTCCCCCCGAGGTGGGGGCCGCGTTCCCTCCCGGCTCTGCTGTTCCCTCGGCTGGAACAACGCGCACCAGGAAAAGGAGGGTCGGGTTACCCTGGGAGGGCGATCCCATCTGCCCTCGGTACCAGGAAAAAGAGGCTCGGGTTACGCCGGGAGGGCGATGCCATCTCCCCTGGGCACGTGTGGCTCTCCCTCCCTCCCTCCCTCCCTTCCTCCCTCCCTCCCCCTGTGCGTATAAAGCCGTCCGTCCTTCCTCATCCTCCCCCGGACAGGGATGCACAGAGCCCTAAATCCTCCCCCAGACACTCACACACAGCCCTAAATCCTCCCCCAGACACTCACACACAACCCAAAATCCTCCCCCAGACACTCACACACGGCCCTAAATCTGGACTGTCCCCTCCTCATCCTCCCCTGGGACACAGAGCCCTAAATCCTCCCCCAGACACTCACACACAGCCCTAAATCTGGACTATCCCCTTCTCATCCTCCCCTGGGACACAGAGCCCTAAATCCTCCCCCAGACACTCACACACAGCCCTAAATCTGGACTATCCCCTCCTCATCCTCTGGGACACAGAGCCCTAAATCTTCCCATCCCTCCTCACCCTAAATCCCCCCTTACCCTCCCGGGACACAGAACCCTACACTTTCCCATCCCTCCTCCTCCTCCTGGGACACAGAACCCTAAATCCTCCCATCCCTCCTCCCCTCAATCCCCCCTCACCCTCCTGGGACACCCCTCAGCCTAAATCCCCCCTCACCCTCCTGGGACACAGAACCCTAAATCCCTCCTCACCCTAAATCCCCTCTCCTCCTCCTCCCAGGAAACCCCGAGTCCTAAATCCTCCCATCCCCTCCTCATCCTCCTGGGACACAGAGCTCTAAATCCTCCCATCCCTCCTCACCTTCCCAGGACACAGAGCCCTAAAACCTGCCATCCCTTCCTCACCCTCCCAGGACACAGAACCCTAAATCTGACTGTCCCTCCTCACCCTAAATCCTCCCATCCCTCCTCCCCTCAATCCCCCCTCACCCTCCTGGGACACCCCTCACTCTAAATCCCCTCTCCTCCTCCTCCCATAACACCCCGAGCCCTAAATCCTCCCATCCCTCCTCACCCTCCCGGGACACCCCCAGCCCTAAATCCCCCCTCATTCTCCCGGGACACCCCTCACCCTAAACCCCCTCTCCTCCTCCCAAGACACCCCGAGCCCTAAATCCTCCCGTCCCTCCTCACCCTAAATCCTCCCGTCCCTCCTCACCCTAAATCCTCCCATCCCTCCTCCCCTCAATCCCCCCTCACCCTAAATCCCCTCTCACCCTCCTGGAACACCCCTCACCCTAAATCCCCTCTCCTCACCCTCCCAGGACACAGAGCCCTAAATCCTCCCATCCCTCCTCACCCTAAATCCTCCCATCCGTCCTCACCCTCCCGGGACACAGAGCCCTAAATCTGACTGTCCCTCCTCACCCTAAATCCCCCCTCACCCTAAATCCCCCCTCACCCTAAATCCCCTCTCCTCACCCTCCCAGGACACAGACCCCTAAATCCTCCCATCCCTCCTCACCCTAAATCCTCCCGTCCCTCCTCACCCTAAATCCCCTCTCACCCTCCTGGAACACCCCTCACCTTAAATCCCCTCTCCTCCTCCTCCCAGGACACCCCTCACCCTAAACTCCCCCTCCTCCTCCCGGGACACCCCAAAAGCCCCCCCTAAATCCCCCCCTGTCCTCTCCCGGGATGCTGTGGGAGCTGCGCTCGGCCGCCTTCAGCCGGGCGGTGCTGGCCGAGTTCGTGGCCACGCTGGTGTTCGTGCTGCTGGGGGTGGGCTCGGCGCTGGCCTGGCCGTCAGCGCCCACCCCCAGCCCCCTGCAGGTCGCCCTGGCCTTCGGGCTGGCCATCGGCACGCTGGTGCAGGCGCTGGGCCCCGTCAGCGGCGCCCACCTGAACCCCGCCGTGACCCTGGGCTGCCTGCTGGGCTCGCAGCTCTCCCTGCTCAGGGCGGCCTCCTACGTGGCTGCCCAGCTCCTGGGGGGGGTGGCCGGGGCCGCCATCCTGCACCAGGTGACACCCCCCGAGGCCGCCCGGGGCATGGCTGTAAACAGGGTGAGTGGGGAGGGGGTTTGGGAAGGGTTTGGGGTCATCAACAGGGTGAGTGGGGACAGGGGAGATGGATTTGGGGGTGGTCAGAGCCACCATCCTGCACCAGGTGACACCCCCCGAGGCCACCCGGGGCATGGCTGTCAATAGGGTGAGTGGGGAGGGGGTTTGGGAAGGGTTTGGGGGTGGTCAGAGCCACCATCCTGCACCAGGTGACACCCCCCGAGGCTGCCCGGGGCATGGCTGTCAATAGGGTGAGTGGGGAGGGGGTTTGGGGTCATCAACAGGGTGAGTGGGGACAGGGGAGAGGGGTTTGGGGGTGGTCAGAGCCGCCATCCTGCACCAGGTGACACCCCCGACACCACCCGGGGCATGGCTGTCAATAGGGTGAGTGGGGATGGATTTTGGGAAGGGTTTGGGGGTGGTCAGAGCCGCCATCCTGCACCAGGTGACACCCCCCGAGGCTGCCCGGGGCATGGCTGTCAATAGGGTGAGTGGGGACGGGGTTTGGGGGAGTGGGGAGGGGTTTGGGAAGGGTTTGGGGAGTGGGGAGGCTTGAGGGTGGCCAGAGCCACCATCCTGCACCAGGTGACACCCCCTGAGGCCGCCCGGGGCATGGCTGTAAACAGGGTGAGTGGGGAGGGGGTTTGGGAGGGTTTGGGGAGTGGGGAGGGGGTTTGGGGTCATCAACAGGGTGAGTGGGGATGGGGTTTGGGGAGTAGGGAGAGGGTTTGGGGGTGGTCAGAGCCACCATCCTGCACCAGGTGACACCCCCCGAGGCCACCCGGGGCATGGCTGTCAACAGGGTGAGTGGGGAGGGGGTTTGGGGTCATCAGCAGGGGGAGTGGGGACAGGGGAAAGGGGTTTGGAGGGGGCTGGGGCCGCCATCCTGCACCAGGTGACACCCCCCGAGGCCACCCGGGGCATGGCTGTCAATAGGGTGAGTGGGGATGGATTTTGGGAAGGGTTTGGGGGTGGTCAGAGCCACCATCCTGCACCAGGTGACACCCCCCGAGGCCACCCGGGGCATGGCTGTCAACAGGGTGAGTGGGGATGGATTTTGGGAAGGGTTTAGGGGTGGTCAGAGCCACCATCCTGCACCAGGTGACACCCCCCGAGGCTGCCCGGGGCATGGCTGTCAATAGGGTGAGTGGGGAGGGGGTTTGGGAGGGTTTGGGGTCATCAGCAGGGGGAGTGGGGACGGGGTTTGGGAGGGTTTGGGGAGTGGGGACAGGGTTTGAAGGGGGTTTGGGGTCATCAACAGGGTGAGTGGGAATGGATTTTGGGGTCATGAACAGGGTGAGTGGGGACAGGGGAGAGGGGTTTGGGAAGGGTTTGGGGTCATCAACAGGGTGAGTGGGGAGGGGGTTTGGGAGGGTTTGGGGTCACCAACAGGGTAAGTGGGGAGTGGGGATGGGGTTTGGGGAGTGGGGAGGGGTTTGGGGTCATCACCAGGGTGAGCAGGGATGGTGTTTGGGCCACCCAGCTCCTGGGGGGGTGGCCGGGGCCACCATCCTGCACCAGGTGACACCCCCCGAGGCCACCCGGGGCATGGCCGTCAATAGGGTGAGTGGGGATGGATTTTGGGAAGGGTTTGGGGGTGGTCAGAGCCGCCATCCTGCACCAGGTGACACCCCCGGAGGCTGCCCGGGGCATGGCTGTAAACAGGGTGAGTGGGGAGGGGGTTTGGGGTCATCACCAGGGTGAGTGGGGATGGATTTTGGGGTCATCACCAGGGTGAGTGGGAACGGGGTTTAGGGGTGGTCAGAGCCACCATCCTGCACCAGGTGACACCCCCCGAGGCCACCCGGGGCATGGCTGTAAACAGGGTGAGTGGGGATGGATTTTGGGAAGGGTTTGGGGGTGGTCAGAGCCACCATCCTGCACCAGGTGACACCCCCCGAGGCCGCCCGGGGCATGGCTGTCAATAGGGTGAGTGGGGACAGGGTTTGGGAAGGGTTTGGGGATTGGGGACGGGGTTTGGGGTCATCAACAGGGTGAGTGGGGAGAGGGGAAGGGGTGTGGGGTCATCAACAAGGTGAGTGGGGACGGGGTTTGGGAGGGTTTGGGGAGTGGGGAGGGGTTTGGGGAGGGTGAGAGGGGTGGGAAGGGGTTTGGGCCATCAACAGGGTGAGTGGGGATGGGGTTTGGGAAGGGTTTGGGGAGTGGGGAAGGGGTTTGGGGTCATCAACAGGGTGAGTGGGGATGGGGTTTGGGAAGGGTTTGGGGTCACCAAGAGGGTAAGTGGGGAGTGGGGATGGGGTTTGGGGAGTATGGAGGGGTTTGGGGTCATCAACAGGGTGAGTGGGGAGAGGGAAGGGGTGTGGGGTCATCAACAGGGGGAGTGGGGACAGGAGAGGGGTTTGGGGAGTGGGGAAGGGGTTTGAGGAGGGGGATGGGGTTTGGGGTCATCAACAGGGGGAGTGGGGAGGGGTTTGGGGAGGGTGAGGGAGTGGGGATGGGGTTTGGGGAGTAGGGAGGGGTTTGGGCCATCAACAGGGGAGTGGGGACAGGAGAGAGGGTTTGGGGAGTGGGGATGGGGTTTGAGGGGTGGGAAGGGGTTTGGGGTCATCAACAGGGTGAGAGGTGATGGGGTTTGGGGAGGGTGAGGGGAGTGGGGAAGGGGTTTGGGGCCATCACCAAGGTGAGAGTGGAGGGGTGGGAGGGGGTTTGGGGAGTGAGGAGGGGTCTGGAGGGGTTTGGGGTCATCACCAAGGTGAGAGGGGAGGGGCTTGGAGGAAGGAGAGGAACGACCCAGGTGGGCACGGCCCAGAAAAAACTTCCTCAGAGGAGGGAAAATACCCCAAAAAACCGCCAATAAAATTCCCTGAGAGGGAGAGAAAAATCCAATAAAAAATTCCTGAGATCGGGGAAAATCCAATAAAAAATTCACGAGAGAGAGAGAGAGGGAGAGAAAATCCATGAGAAATTTCCTGAGAGTGGGGAAAATAATACCCAAAAAAAAAAATTGGCAATAAAATCCCCTGAGAGTGGGGAAAATAATACCCCCAAGAAAATTGGCAATAAAATTTCCTGAGAGCGAGGAAAACCCCAAAAAAATTCCTGAAAGGAGGGGGAAAAAAAACCAAAAAACTCCAACAAAACTCCCTGAGAGCGGGGGAGAAAAATCCAATTAAAAAATCCCCCGAGAGTGAGAAAAAAACCCAATTAAAAACCCCTCACAAGGGTACAAAACCCCCTAAAAATCCCATTTTCCGCGGGAATTTTTTTCCCAATCCCCTCCACGCGGCGCTCTGGGATTCCTGGGATTTCTCGGGCGTTATTCCCGATTTTTTTGGTGGGTTTTTTTTCCCATTTTTTTTTCCCGCAGCTGAACAACGAGACGTCGGCGGGGCAGGCGGTGACGGTGGAGCTTTTCCTCACCTTCCAGCTCGTCCTCTGCGTTTTGGCGTCCACGGACGAGCGGCGCGAGGACCGCGTGGGCTCCCCCGCCATCTCCATCGGCCTCTCGGTGGCCGCGGGGCACCTGCTGGGGGTGAGGGAAACGGGGTGGGAAAAACCGGGATAAACTGGGGGAAAAGCGGGAGAAAAAAACGGGAGAAAACGGGATAAAAAAGTGGATAAAACCGGGATAGACTGGGAGAAAATCGGGAGAAAAAACTGGGAGAAAAGCTGGGATAAAAAACTGGGATAAAACGGGATAAAACGGAGATAAAACAGGATAAAAAAGTGGGATAAAACGGGATAAAAAAGTGGGATAAAACCGGGATAGACTGGGAGAAAATCGGGAGAGAAAACCGGGATAAACTGGGAGAAAAGCGGGATAAAAAACTGGGATAAAACGGGGATAAAACGGGATAAAAAAGTGGGATAAAGCGGGGATAAACAGGGAGAAAACCGGGAGAAAAACCGGGAGAGGAAACCGGGATAAACAGGGATAAAACTGGGAGAGAAAACCGGGATAAACTGGGAGAAAGGATAAAAGTGGGATAAAGGGATAACAGGAGAAAACCGGAGAAACTGGAGAAACTGGATAACAGGATAAACCGAAAAACTGGGAGAAAAGCTGGGATAAACGGGGATAAACCGGGATAAAAAAGTGGGATAAAAAGGGGATAGACCGGGAGAAAAGCGGGATAAAAACTGGGAGAGAAAACCGGGATAAACTGGGAGAAATGTGGGATTAAAAACTGGGATAAACCTGGATAAAAAAAAACTGGGATAAAACCGGGAGAAAACTGGGATAAACCGGGATAAAAAAACTGGGATAAAACCGGGAGAAAAACCGGGATAAACAGGGAGAAAAGCTGGGATAAACGGGGATAAACCGGGATAAAAAAAGTGGGATAAAAGCGGGAGAAAACTGGGAGAAAACTGGGAGAAAAACCGGCACGAAACCCTTAATTTTGGGGCACGAAATCCTTAATTTTGGGGCACGAAACCCTTAATTTTGGGGCACGAAACCCTGAATTTTGGGGCCGAAAAGCCTGAATTTCGGCTGGGGGAAAAGCCTCGATTTTCTGGGCTCTGCCGCCTCTGGAGCGCCGTGGGGAAGCTCCAGGGGCCGGTGGGATTTTCCCCGCGTGGGAGCGACCGTGTCGGGAATTCAGGCCCTGGGAATTTTGGGATGGACGCTGCGGGAATTCCCGCCGGGATCGGGACTAAAACCCCCCCACCTCGTCCATCTGCAACCTTCCCGCGTCCCGGGATGGCCAGGGAAGGAATTCCCGGCGGGATCGGGATCCATCCCTACGCTCCAAGGGGTCCGTGGGGTCGGCTCGGGAGGAATTCCCGGCGCTGGGAATGCCGGAGGAGGGAGGAGCGGGGGGGATGGATCACACCCAGACATCCCAGGGTTGGGGTAAATCCCAAAAAAGGGGGTTTTTTTTGGGTGATCTCCCGGCAGATCCGCTACACCGGCTGCTCCATGAACCCCGCGCGCTCCTTCGCCCCCGCCGTCATCGCGGGCGACTTCAGCGACCACTGGGTAAGGACTGGGGGGGGATAAACCCCCCAAAATTCCACCCCCAAAGCCTCGGAGCCAGCTCCCGGCGGAATCCCGGCTGGAGCAGGGATGGGAGAGCAGGAAAAGGAGAGGGAGGAGCCGCCCCCGGGGTTGCGACAGGAGCGGGGCGTGGGGTTTGTCGCGAGTGACTCGGCCGGTTGTGTTCGCCAGGGTCTTTCCCAGCTTTCCAGGGGGGATTTAGGAGCCCCCTTTTCCATGGGATCGCTCCCCGGGGTTGGGGCTCGCCGAGAGCTGCGGGAGGGTTTGGGAGAAGGCCCGGAGGGACGGGGGGGGATGGTTGGGGTGTCCCGGGCTTGGATTGGATTGGAGGGGCCCTGGGGGGGCTCGGGAGATCCCGGGATTTCCACGGGCACGGAGCGCGGCTGGAGCCAGAGATGGGTGGGGGGGCTCGGGGGGGATGAGCTCAGAGGGGTCCAGCCCAAGGTGGTGCTTCCTCTTCCTCCTCCTCTTTCTCCTTCTCCTCTTCCTTCTCTTTTCCTCCTCCTCTTGTTCCTTTTCCTCCTCCTCTTCCTCCTCTTCGTCCTTCTCTTCTTCTTCCTCCTCTTCCTCCTCCTCTTCTTCCTCTTCTCTTCTTCCTCCTCTTCTTCTTCCTCTTCCTTCTCCTTCTCTTCTTCCTCCTCTTCCTCTTGTTCTTCTTCTCTCCCTCCTCCTCCTCCTCCTCCTCCTCCCTGTCCCCCCACCGTGCAAACCCTTGGGAAGAAGCTCCCCCAGAGGACCCCAAACCCCCCCTCCCAGCACATCCTGGGCGTCCCCATCATCACCGACAGGCTGGGCATGCGCGGAGAGGGAGGAGAGAGGGGAGGGTGGTTTGAGAACTAGGACCCCCCAGAGCAGAGCTGAGGGCTCCGTTCTGTCCTCTCCGGGACCCCTGGGGCCTGGGGTTTCCACCACCCTCCCACTCCTGCTCGGGGTCCCGGTCGGGTCCTGCTCCTCCTAGGATGGTCCCCCACCCTCCCACCCCCAGAGAGGGTCCTGGCTGGGTCCTTCTCCCTCCGGGACCCCCGGGATGGTCCCCTCACCCTCCCATCCCCGGGAGGGGTCCTGGTCGGGTTCTGCTCCTCTCCGGGACCCCGGGGATGGTCCCACCACCTCCCCACCCCTGAGGGGGTCCGGCCAGGGTCTGCTCCCTCCGGGGATGGTCCCCCACCCTCCCACCCCAGAAAGGGTCCTGGCCGTGTCCTTCTCCTCCGGGACCCCTGGGGGCTCTGGAGGTTTTTCCACCACCCTCCCATCCCGGGAGGGGTCCCACCTGGGTTCCGCTCCTCCGGGACCCCGGGGCGCCCGGGGATGATCCTAAGCCCTTCCACCTCTCAGGAGGAGTCCCAGCCGGGTCCTTCTCCCTCCGGGACCCCCGGGGGGCTCCGGGGATGGTCCCACCACTCTCCCATCCCCGGGAGGGGTCCCGGCCGGGTCCTGCTCCCTCCAGGACCCCCGGGATGGTCCCCCACCCTCCCACCCCCAGAAAGGGTCCTGGCCGGGTCCTGCTCCCTCCGGGACCCCTGGGGCGCTCCGGGGGTTGTCCCCTCACCCTCCCACATCCAGGAGGGGTCTCGGTCGGGTCCTGCTCCTCCGGGACCCCCCAGGATGGTCTCCCCACCCTCCCACTCCCGAGGGGTCCCAGCCGGGTCCTGCTCCCTCCAGGACCCCTGGGACCCCTGGGGGTTGTCCCCCACCCTCCCACTCCCGAGGAGTCCTGGTCGGGTCCAGCTCCCTCCGGGGATGGTCCCCACCCTCCCACCCCCAGAGAGGGTCCCGGCCGGGTCCTTCTCCCTCCGGGACCCCCGGGGGGCTCCAGGGATGGTCCCCCCACCCTCCCCATCCCCGGGAGGGGTCCTGGCCGGATTCCGGGGATGGTCCCACCACCCTCCCACATCCAGGAGGGGTCCCAGCCGGGTTCTACTCCCTCCAGGACCCCCGGGGGGCTCCAGGGATGGTCCCCTCACCCTCCCAGTCCCAGGAGGGGTCCCAGCCTGGTTCTGCTCCCTCCGGGACCCCCGGGGGGCTCCGGGGATGGTCCCAAGCCCTCCCACCTCTCAGGAGGGGTCCTGGCCGGGTCCTGCTCCCTCTGGGGATGGTCCCCCCATCCTCCCAGTCCCGGGAGGGGTCCCGGCCGGGTTCTGCTCCCTCCGGGACCCCTGGGGCGCTCCGGGGGTTGTCCCCTCACCCTCCCACCTCTCAGGAGGGGTCCCGGCCGGGTCCTGCTCCCTCCGGGACCCCCGGGGGGCTCCGGGGATGGTCCCACCACCCTCCCAACGCCGGGAGGGGTCCCGGCCGGGTCCTGCTCCCTCCGGGACCCCCGGGGGGCTCCAGGGATGGTCCCCCCACTCTCCCACCCCCAGAAAGGGTCCCGGCCCGGTCCTTCTCCCTCCGGGACCCCCGGGGCTCTCCGGGGATGGTCCCCCACAACCCTCCCATCCCCGGGAGGGGTCCCGACCGGGTCCTGCTCCCTCCAGGATCCCCTGGGGGCTCTGGGGATGGTCCCCCCACCCTCCCACCCCCGGGAGGGGTCCCGGCCGGGTCCTTCTCCCTCCGGGACCCCCGGGGATGGTCCCCCCATCCTCCCATCCCCGGTAGGGGTCCTGGTCGGGTTCTACTCCCTCCGGGACCCCCGGAGATGGTCCCACCACCCTCCCACCCCCAGAAAGGGTCCCGGCCGTGTCCTTCTCCCTCCGGGACCCCCTGGGGCGTTCCGGGGATGGTCCCCACCCTCCCACCCCCGGGAGGGTCCCAGCCGGGTCCTGCTCCTCCAGGACCCCCGGGACCCCTGGGGTTGTCCCCCACCCTCCCACTCCCGAGAGGAGTCCTGGTCGGGTCCTGCTCCTCCTAGGATGGTCCCCCCACCCTCCCACTCCCAGAGAGGTCCCGGCCGGGTCCTGCTCCCTCCGGGACCCCCGGGGATGATCTCACCACCCTCCCACCCCTGGGAGGGGTCCCGGCCGGGGTCTGCTCCCCTCGTGACCCCCAGGATAGCCTCCCACCACCCTCCCACATCCAGGAGGGGTCCCACATGGGTTCTACTCCCTCCGGGACCCCCAGAGATGGTCCCCCCACTCTCCCACCCCCAGAAAGGGTCCCGGTCGGGTCCTGCTCCCTCCGGGATCCCCTGGGGCTCCGGGATGGTCCCCACCCTCCCCCGCCCCCGGGAGGGGTCCTGGCCGGGTCCTTCTCCTCCGGGACCCCCGGGGATGGTCCCTCCACCCTCCCACCCCCGGGACGGGTCTCGACTGGTCCTTCTTCCCTCCGGGACCCCCTGGGGCTCTGGGATGATCCCCACCCTCCCAGCTCCGGGAGGGGTCCCGATCGGGTCCTGCTCCTCCTAGGATGGTCCCCCACCCTCCCACCCCCGGGAGGGTCCCAGCCGGGTTCTACTCCCTCCGGGACCCCGGGGTTGTCCCCCACCCTCCCACCCCCAGAAAGGGTCCCGGTTGGGTCCTGCTCCCTCCGGGGATGGTCCCCCCACTCCTCCCACATCCAGGAGGGGTCTCGGCCGGGTCCTTCTCCCTCCGGGACCCCCGGAGATGGTCCCACCACCCTCCCACATCCAGGAGGGGTCTCGGCCGGGTCCTTCTCCCTCCGGGACCCCCGGAGATGGTCCCACCACCCTCCCACCCCCGGGAGGGTTCCCAGCCGCGTTCTACTCCCTCCGGGACCCCCGGGGCGCTCCGGGGATGATCCCAAGCCCTCCCACCTCTCAGGAGGGGTCCCGGCCGGGTCCTTCTCCCTCCGGGACCCCCGGGGATGGTCCCCCCACCCTCCCAGCCCCGGGAGGGGTCCCACCTGGTTTCTGCTCCCTCCGGGACCCCCGGGGCGCTCCGGGGATGATCCCAAGCCCTCCCACCTCTCAGGAGGGGTCCCGGCCGGGTCCTGCTCCCTCCGAGGATGGTCCCACCACACTCCCACCCCAGAAAGGGTCCCGGCCGGGTTCTGCTCCCTCCGGGACCCCCGGGGATGGTCCCACCACCCTCCCACCCCCGGGAGGGGTGCCGACCTGGTCCTTCTCCCTCCGGGAGCCCCGGGGATGGTCCCCCCACTCTCCCACCCCGGGAGGGGTCCCGGCCGGGTCCTTCTCCCTCCGGGACCCCGGGGGCTCTCGGGATGATCCCCACCCTCCCACCCCCGGGAGGGTCCCGGCCGGCTCCCTCACACCGTGCCCCCCACAGGTGCTCTGGGTGGGGCCGCTGCTCGGCGCGGCTGTGGCCTCGCTGCTCTACAACTTGGTGCTGTCCCCGCAGCCCCGGACGCTGCAGGAGCGCTTGGCCGTCCTGTGGGGCCGCGGCCCCGATCACGAGTGGGCCGAGCGAGAGGCCCGGCGGCGGCAGTCGGTGGAGCTGCACTCGCCGCACTCCCTGCCCAGGGGGATGTCCGAGAAAGTGTAACCCAAACCCACGCACCCCACCCACCCCACGCACTCCCACAGCTCCCCCGTGGGGCCGGGAGAGCAGCCGGAGCTTTTTCCCACCCACCTCTCTCTCCCTCTCTCCCTCTCCCCTCCACTTCGTTTTTCATCCCACGGGGAGGCGCAGACACCACCCGAGAAGTGGAGGAGGGGGGGACACGACACCCACGCACCCACCGGGATTGCCCTGGGGGGGCTCCTTCCCCGTGTCCCCCCGTCCCCCCACTCGGGACAGGACTGAGGGTCACAAAGCTCCACCCGGGGCAGGATGAGGGGTCTCGGAGCCCACCCAGGACAGGACGGGGGGTCACGAAGTTCCACTCGGGACAGGACGGGGGGGTCACGAAGCTCCACCCGGGGCAGGACGGGGGGTCACAAAGCTCCACTCGGGACAGGACGGGGGGTCACAAAGCTCCACCCGGGACAGGATAAGAGGTCTCAGAGCCCACCCAGGACAGGACGGGGGGTCTCGAAGCTCCACCCGGGACAGGATAAGAGGTCTCGGAGCCCACCCAGGACAGGACGGGGGTCACAAAGCTCCACTCGGGACAGGAGGGAGGGTCACGAAGCTCCACCCGGGACAGAAGGGAGGGTCACGAAGCTCCACCCGGGACAGGACGGGGGGTCACGAAGCTCCACTCGGGACAGGATAAGAGGTCTCGAAGCCCACCCGGGACAGGACGGGGGATCTCGAAGCCCATCTGGGACAGGACGGGGGGTCACGGAGCCCCACCCGGGACAGGACGGGGGGTCACGAAGCTCCACCTGGGACAGGAGGGAGGGTCTCGAAGCCCACCCGGGACAGGACGGGGGGTCACGAAGCTCCACCCGGGACAGGACTGAGGGTCACGGAGCCCACCCAGGACAGGACGGGGGGTCACGAAGCTCCACTCGGGACAGGACGGGGGGGTCACAAAGCTCCACCCGGGACAGGATAAGAGGTCTCGAAGCCCACTCAGGACAGGACGGGGGATCACGAAGCTCCACCCAGGACAGGACAGAGGGTCACGAAGCTCCACTCGGGACAGGACGGGGGGTCACGAAACTCCACCCGAGGCAGGACGGGGGTCACGGAGCCCACTCAGGACAGGACGGGGGGTCACAAAGCTCCACTCAGGACAGGATGGGGGGTCACGGAGCCCCCCCCACCCGGGGCAGGAGGGAGGGTCTCGAAACCCACTCCACCCGGGACAGAAGGGAGGGTCACGAAGCTCCACCCAGGGCAGGACGGGGGGTCACGAAGCTCCACCCAGGACAGGACTGAGGGTCTCGAAGCCCACTCAGGACAGGATAAGAGGTCTCGAAGCCCACCCGGGACAGGATGGGGGGTCACGAAGTTCCACCCGAGGCAGGATAAGGGGTCACAAAGCTCCACTCGGGACAGGAGGGAGGGTCTCGGAACCCACTCAGGACGGGACGGGGGGTCACAAAGCTCCACTCGGGACGGGACGGGGGGTCACGGAGCCCACCCAGGACAGGACGGGGGGTCACGGAGCCCACTCAGGACAGGACTGAGGGTCTCGAAGCCCACCCAGGACAGGACAGAGGGTCACAAAGCTCCACCCGGGACAGGATGGGGGGTCTCGAAGCCCACCCAGGACAGGATAAGAGGTCACGGAGCCCACCCAGGACAGGATGAGGGGGTCTCGAAGCCCACCCAGGACAGGACTGGGGGTCATGGAGCCCACCCAGGACAGGACGGGGGGTCACGAAGCTCCACTCGGGACAGGACGGGGGTCACGAAGCTCCACTCGGGACAGGAGGGAGGGTCTCGAAGCCCATCCAGGACAGGACTGAGGGTCACGGAGCCCACCCAGGACAGGACAGGGGGTCACAAACCCCCCCCCAGGACAGGACGGGGGGTCACAAAGCTCCACTCGGGACAGGACGGGGGTCACGAAGCTCCACCCAGGACAGGATAAGAGGTCTCGAAGCCCACTCAGGACAGGATGGGGGGTCACGGATGGGGGGTCTCAGAGCCCACCCGGGGCAGAACGGAGGGTCTCGAAGCTCCCCCACCCCGTGCGTGGGGGAGGAGGTTGCTCCCCGCGTGGCTCTCTCCCCGCTGCCCCCACGCGCGGGAGCGGCAGGGCTGTCATTAAGGGCTGGGCGTGGAGGTTTCCACCCGTGGGTGCCTCACTGCCCCCGAACTCTGCTCGCCGTGCCCCGCCGACCGCCAGTTCTGCTCCACTTCCCTCCCACGCGGGACACGCGGGACACGCGGGAGCTTCTCCTGAGGGGCCGGGGCCGGGAATGAGCCCGTGGGATCCCCCCCTTGGGGAGGTTTTGAGGGTTCTGAGGGGGCAAAAATCCCGATTTTCAGCCCAAAAATCAGCGCTTGGGGCTGGCGTTGTCCTTCGTGTCCCGGGGTTTTCCCGGTTTTTCCTCCCTCTCTCCCCCGTGGGATCCCCGGGAATTTGGATAAAATGGGAATTCCGGGAGGGTTTGGGGTTGGGAGGGACTTTAAAACTCATCCCGATCCATCTCCCGCCATCCCAGGGGGATCCAACCTGGCTTGGGATGCTCCCAGGGATCCCAAATTCCCTTCCCAAATTCCCTTCCCAAAATCCCAGCATTTCCTTCCTGCATCCCAAACCTTCCTCCAGATCCTCCGGTCAATTAAAGAGTCAATTAACGCGTTAATTAACGCCAAGTGCCCCCCGCCCCCAGGTTTTAGGAATTCCGCCTGAGTCCCTCCTGTGGCCGCGGGAAAAAAAAAACCTGGAGCTGCCTTCTCCTGGTCCGAATTCCCGATGGGAATTCGAGGCTCGGGCTAGGAAAAAGCTGCCCGAAATAGAATAATAAATAATAATAATAATAATAAATATTATTAATAATAATAAACCCCGGCAACGGGAATAAAATCGCGTTTTAAATAAAAAATATCAACGTAAAAAAAAATCGTATTTAAATTATTAAATTATTAAATTATTATTAAATTATTAAATTATTAAATGCCCGGTTTTAAAAATCGTTTGGGGGTTTCTGGTGGTTTTTTTGGGGGGAGGGAGAAGGGCAAATAAAGGGGGAAAATCCATCCCGGGGGCTGCTCTGTCCCGTGTTCTGCTCCCTAAAATGCCACCGTTATTTGGTTATTTGTTGGAATTCTCTCGGGGAATGTTTAATTGCTCGTTTCCGGATCTTTTAATTGATTTAATTTAATTTAAATTTTTTTAAAAAATTTATGTATTATTCACCCCGGCGCTGTTCGAGCCTCACGACAAACAAAAGGGGCCCAAAAATGAGGTTTAATGTCCCACAGTGACCCCCCTCCTTCAGATAAAACGCTTTAAATCCACTTTTCCCCCCAAATTAATTAATTAATTATTAATTAATGCCCCATTTACGGCCACACAAAAGGGAATAAAGGTCCAGGGAAAAATCCAGGAGCGTTTCCCGTGGAATCCTGTTAAATTTTTATTTTATTGTTGACTTTTTAATTGGAAGTGTCGTATTTTAAATATTTGTGTAAATAGAAATAATTGTATTGTTACGTTATGGGATAACAGCTAAAATTATTATAGATTATTGTAGACATTATTATAGAAATTATAATACAAAATTTTATATATTTATATCCTAAATATTATATTAATTATATTTTATATTTTTAGTAATGTAAATATTTACATGTGATTTTATATATAAATTATGACATAAATTCTTATATAAATTATGAAATATAAAATTATTATATTAAGTAACTATTTCTAGTCATTGCCAAGAAATTCCCTGCTTTCCACCATTCCAACCCCACCTGGATCCCGGGAATCCCAAACAGGACATGGAATTAAATCCATCAATCCAGACCCACCTGGATCCCGGGAATCCCGAACAGGACATGGAATTAAACCCATCAATCCAGACCCACCTGGATTCCGGGGATCCCAAGGCAGGGGGTGAAGGGCTTTTTTCTCGTACTTTTTCCCTGTTCCTGGCAGCAAAAATTCCCTGGAATACCTCTCTGGGTACCTGGAACACCTGCCCGGGTAGATGAAACACTTACCCAGGTGCCTGGAACACCTGCCCAGGTAGATGGAACACCCCCCTGGGTACCTGGAACACTTACCCAGGGACATGGAACACCTGCCCAGGTAGATGGAATACCTGCCCGGGTGCTTGGAGCCTTTACCCAGGTAGATGGAACACCTACCCAGGGACCTGGAACACTTATCCAGGGACCAGGAACACCTGCCTGGGTACATGGAATACTTGCCCAGGGACATGGAACACTTTCACATCTGCCTGGAACACCTGCCCAGGGACCTGGAACACTTACCCAGGGACCTGGAACACCTGCCCAGGGACATGGAACACCTCCCTGTGTGCCTGGAACACTCACCCAGGGTCATGGAACACCTGCCCAGGTAGATGGAACACCCCCCTGGGTACATGGAACACTTCCCTGGGTGCCTGGAACACCTGCCCAGGTAGATGGAACACCTGTCTAGGTACATGGAACACCTCCCTGGGTGCCTGGAACACCTGCCCAGGGACCTGGAACACCTGCCTGGGTACATGGAACACCTGCCCAGGTAGAGGGAACACTTTCACCACTGCCTGGAACACCTGCCCAGGTGCCTGGAACACTGACCCAAGGACATGGAATACCTGCCCAGGTGCTTGGAACACGCGCCTGGAACCTGGAGCACCCTGCCAGGTACGATGGAAACTACCTGCCCAGGTACTCTGAAACACCTTGCCCACTGCGGTACCTGGAACACTCTGCCCAGGTGCCTGCCTGGAACACCTGCCCAGGTACATGGAACACTTTCCCAGGGCCTGGAACACCTGCCCAGGTGCCTGGAGCACTTACCCAGGTAGATGGAACACCTGCCCAGGTGCCTGGAACATTTACCCAGGGTACCTGGAACACCTGCCCAGGTACATGGAACACTTGTCCAGGTGCCTGGAACATCTGCCCAGGGAGATGGAACACTTATCCAGGAACATGGAACACTGACCCAGGTAGCACTGGAACACTTTACACCAGGGTGGACCTGGAACACCTGCCCAGGTAGATGGAACACCTGCCCAGGTACCTGGAACACTTACCCAGGTAGATGGAACACCTACCCAGGGACCTGGAACACTTATCCAGGGACCAGGAACACCTGCCTGGGTACATGGAATACTTGCCCAGGGACATGGAACACTTTCACATCTGCCTGGAACACCTGCCCAGGGACCTGGAACACTGACCCAGATAGATGGAACACCTGCCCAGGGACATGGAACACCTCCCTGTGTGCCTGGAACACTCACCCAGGGTCATGGAACACCTGCCCAGGTAGATGGAACACCCCCCTGGGTACATGGAACACTTCCCTGGGTGCCTGGAACACCTGCCCAGGTAGATGGAACACCTGTCTAGGTACATGGAACACCTCCCTGGGTGCCTGGAACACCTGCCCAGGGACCTGGAACACCTGCCTGGGTACATGGAACACCTGCCCAGGTAGAGGGAACACTTTCACCACTGCCTGGAACACCTGCCCAGGTGCCTGGAACACTGACCCAAGGACATGGAACACCTGCCCAGCTACATGGAACACCTGCCCGGGTACCTGGAACACTTACGAGGTAGATGGAACACCCCCCTGGGTACCTGGAACACCTGCCCAGGGACCCAGAACACTTATCCAGGGACATGGAACACCTGCCCAGGTACCTGGAACACCTGCCCAGGTAGATGGAACATTTTCACAGCTGCCTGAAACACCTGCCCAGGTGCCTGGAACACCTGCCCAGGTGCCTGGAACACTGACCCAGGGACATGGAACACCTGCCCAGGTGCTTGGAACACTTGCCCGGGAACCTGGAGCACTTACCCAGGTAGATGGAACACCTGCCCAGGTACTCAAAACACCTGCCCAGGGACCTGGAACACCTCCCTGGGTGCCTGGAACACCTGCCCAGGTAGATGGAACACTTTCACAGCTGCCTGGAACACCTGCCCAGGTGCCTGGAGCACTTACCCAGGGACCCGGAACACTTATCCAGGGACATGGAACACCTGCCCAGGTAGATGGAACACCTGCCCAGGTAGATAGAACACTGACCCAAGGACCTGGAACACCTGCCCAGGGACCTGGAACGCCTCCAGGGAGGTCCCAGGGACCCAGAACACTTATCCAGGGACATGGAACACCCCCCTGGGTACCTGGAACACTTACCCAGGTACCTGGAACGCCTCCCTGGGTGCCTGGAACACCTGCCCAGGGACATGGAACACCTGCCCGGGTACCTGAAATACTTACCCAGGTAGATGGAACACCTGCCCAGGTGCCTGGAGCACCCGCTCAGAGCCCACCCCCGACCCCGCGAGGTTGCCTCGGGCGATTTTTGGGGGCTGCGTTGGCCCATTCGGAGGACGAGGAGGACGAGGAGTAGGAAGAGGAGGAGGAGGAAGAGCCCGGCGCGGCCCGAGGCGCCCGTGCCCCCTCCACGTGGGTGTCCGTCTGTCAGCACCGCCCGACCTGCCCGATGCCACCCCGAGCTCCTCTTGCCCAACCGCCCTTCCCTTCCCTTCCCTTCCCTTCCCTTCCCTTCCCTTCCCTTCCCTTCCCTTCCCTTCCCTTCCCTTCCCTTCCTTCCCTTCCCTTCCCTTCCCTTCCCTTCCCTTCTCTCTTCCCTTCCCTTCCCAAACCTTTCCCAAACCTTCCCAAACCTTCCCAAACCTTCCCTTCCCAAACCTTCCCTTCCCAAACCTTCCCAAACCTTCCCAAACCTTCCCTTCCCAAACCTTCCCTTCCCAAACCTTCCCTTCCCAAACCTTCCCTTCCCTTCCCTTCCCTTCCCTTCCCTTCCTTTCCCCTCCCTTCCCTTCCCAAACCTTCCCAAACCTTCCCAAACCTTCCCAAACCTTCCCTTCCCAAACCTTCCCTTCCCTTCCCTTCTCTTCCCTTCCCTTCCCTTCCCTTCCCTTCCTTCCCTTCCCTTCCCTTCCCTTCCCAAACCTTCCCTTCCCTTCCCTTCCCTTCCCTTCCCTCCAAAGGGCGCTTTGGGTTCCTCCGAGGCCCCGCGGGAGCCGGGAACGTCGCAGGGAAAGGAGGGAGGGAAGGAGGGAGAGGAATCCCAAACAGCCCCCGGGAGAACCAGCTTGGCACGGCCCGTCTGGCTTCTCCCATCCGGAAGGGTTTTGTTTTGTTTTTTTTCCTCCTCCCCTCCTGTCATTCCCAGCCGGATTTGATGATATCTCCCAGCCAGCCGCGGGATTTTCCTGGTTGTTATCCCTGCTCGGGAATCCTGGAGAGGTTGGGGGTTGGTTTTGTGGGGTTTTTCTGGCTGGATCGCTGCGTTGGAGGAGGAGGAGGAGGAGGAAGAAGAGGAGCAGCAAAGCAGGGACCTCTCCTGATCCAGGGAAGGGTTTGGAAAATCGGGAACAGGGAGAGTTTTATCCAGCCGGGGCCGAGGGGGAAGCGGCCGGGCAGCGATTGCTCCGCCCTGGAATCCGGCCAAGGGCGTCTTGAAATACCGGCTTGCAAAACTTTCACCAAAACGCGCCAGCGGGACCAGGTGCTTCGAGGATAACAGATCCGGGCTCTGACTCCGCAATCGGCCCCGCCATCTGCAGATCCAGGCGAAAACCATTACCAGGAATTAGGGATGTAATGGAACCCCAGTCCCTCGAGGCTCTTCCCCCTCCCAGCCCTGCTCGGCTCAGCGTTTTGGGGACAAAGAGGGGAGAAAAAGCTCTTTTCATCTCAGCTCTGGGTCAAGAATCCCCCCCCTCTCGGAGAGTAAAATCCCTCCTGGATTTTGAGCTCAGGTCTGGCAGTTTTCCCTCCCTCCCTCCAGCTGAATTTTCCCCGCGGGGAATCCAAACGTTTTGAACTCTGAAATAAAAGGGATTGAAGCGCCCGCCACGTGGCAGCCCCCGGGGGGGATAAACCCTGTCCGGAGAAAACCAAACCGGGGCTCAACCCAGCCAGGAGAGCAAACCTGGCACCCAAAAAAAAACCCCATTCCAGAAAACCCCGGTCCTGAAGCAGGGAGAGGGGGAAGAACCGAAGGATTCTTTGTCGAGCCTCACCCGAGAGGTTTTTCCCACCCCCCCGGCATTCCCGGCAGGAAAATCATCCTCCTGGAGGAGCCGCAGCTCCAGAGGCAGCAGGGAAAGGGATGGAGGGGAGGAGGAGACACCGATCCACCAGCTCCAACCCGCATTTCCAGGGCTCTGGAAGGCCCTGGAGGGTGGCAATTCCAGAAGGAGCAGCAAAGAGGGAAGGAGGGAGGGGGAGGCTCTGCCCCAGCAGCCCCAGGAAGGGCTCATCCCATCCCTGGGCACCACAAGGATGTTCCAGCTCTCCCACAACCCCCCCAGACAGACAAATCCACCCCAAGGACGTTCCAGCTCTCCTACAGCCCCCCCAGACAGACAAATCCACCCTCTCAGCCCCTGCTCTGCTCCCAGGACAGATGAAAACCAGCCAGTTCCTGGAGCTCTGGCCAGCCTGGGAGCAGCTGCAGAGGGGGGGATTTGTCTTCACGTTGCAAGGTCCTGTGTGAAGTTGAAGTTTCTGGAGCTGGGAAAGCTCCTCCAGCCCTGGAAAAACTCCTCCAACCCCAGGAAAGCTCCTCCAGCTCTGGGAAAGCTTCTCCAGCCTAAGGAAGCTCCTCCAGCCCTGAGAAAGTTTCTCCAGCCCTGGGAAAGCTCCACCAGCCCTGGGAAGGTCCTCCGGTCTGGGAAAGTTCCTCCAGCTCTGGGAAGCTCCTCCAACCCCAGGAAAGCTCCTCCAGCCCCAAGAAAACTCCTCCAGCCCCAAGAAAATTCCTCCAGCCCTGGGGAAGCTCCTCCAACCCCAAGAATGCTCTTCCAACCCCAAGAAAGCTCCTCCAGCTCCAAGAAAGCTCCTCCAGCTCCAAGAAAGCTCCTCCAGCCCTTGTAAGCTACTCCAACCCTAAGAAAGCTCCTGCAGCCCCAAGAAAGCTCCTCCAGCCCTGGGAAGGTCCTCTAGTCCTGGAAAAGCTCCTCCAGCCCTGGGAAAGCTCCTCCAACCCCAAGAAAGCTCCTCCAGCCCTTGTAAACTCCTCCAACCCTAAGAAAGCTCCTTCAGCCCCAAGAAAGCTCCTCCAACCCCAAGAAAGCTCCTTCAGCCCTGGGAAAGTCCTCTAGTCCTGAAAAAGCTCCTCCAACCACAAGAAAGCTCCTTCAGCCCCAAGAAAGCTCCTCCAGCCCCAAGAAAGCTCCTCCAACCCCAAGAAAGCTCCTTCAGCCCCAAGAAAGCTCCTCCAGCCCCAAGAAAGCTCCTCCAACCCTAAGAAAGCTCCTTCAGCTCCAAGAAAGCTCCTCCAGCCCTTGTAAACTCCTCCAACCCCAAGAAAGCTCCTCCAGCCCCAAGAAAGCTCCTCCAGCCCTGGGAAGGTCCCCTAGTCCTGGAAAAGCTCCTCCAGCCCCAGGAAAGCTCCTCCAACCCTAAGAAAGCTCCTCCAGCCCTGGGAAGGTCCTCTAGTCCTGGAAAAGCTCCTCCAGCCCCAGGAAAGCTCCTCCAGGCCAAGAACCACGGTTTCCCCTCAGACTCCAGCCCCGTGCAGCTCAGGGAGCTCGCCGAGGGAGGAGAGGGAGGGAGGGAGGGAAGGTGAACGACACCTCAGCTAATGAAACACCCCGGACCTGCTGAGAGGCAGTAAAAAAAAAAGGGAACAGCAGAGGAGGCAGCTCGGCCTGGTTATGCAACAGCTCAGGGTTATCCAACGACCACTGACACCCTAGAGGGGGCTCTTTGTTCTCAGCGAGGGGAAAAGGAGAGAGAGAGAGAGAAAAAAGCGCCACCGAGAGGTCTGAGTCACCGGGTTCACCCAGAGGCTCCCGAGGAGGACGAGGCCGACGTTTTTGAGGTGGAAACTTTTCCAGTTTCACCTGCCCGATTTGGGAGGCCCGGCTAATTCCCCCCGGGGCTCCGCCCACACCGCCTTGTAAGCCGGCTCCCTGCCGCCCTTGCATATATAGAAAGGTATGGCCCTCCCGCCGGGAGCAGCAGACGGAGGAGCCCGCAGGAGCCCCGGCAGCCCCAGCCCCCTCCCGCTCCCGCCATGAGGAGGGAAATCCTCACCCTGGCCTTCGCCCGGGCCGTCTTCGCCGAGTTCCTCTCCACCCTCATCTTCGTCTTCATCGGGCTGGGCTCGGCGCTCAAGTGGCCCTCGGCGCTGCCCAGCATCCTGCAGATCTCGCTGGCCTTCGGGCTGGCCATCGGCACGCTGGTGCAAGCCTTCGGCCCCGTCAGCGGCGCCCACATCAACCCGGCCGTCACCATCGCCTTCTTCGTGGGCAACCAGATCTCCTTCCTGCGCACCCTCCTCTACGTGGCCGCCCAGCTGCTCGGGGCCGTGGCCGGCGCCGGGATCCTCTACGGCGTCACCCCGGCCAACACCCGCGGCAACCTGGCCATCAACGCCGTGAGTGCCCGCCCGGGCCGGCCCCGGGGCCTCCTCGGCCGCCTCCTCCTCCTCGGCCTTCTCATCCTCCTCCTCGGCCTCCTCCTTGTCGTTCTCCTCATTCTCCTCCTCATCCTCCTCGTCCTTCTCCTCATCCTCCTCCTCTCATCCTCTTCCTCGTCCTCCTCCTCCTCGTCCTCAGCCTCCTCGTCCTCCTCCTCCTCCTCGTTCTCATCCTCCTCCTTCTCTTCCTCCCTTCCTTCTCCTCCTCATCCTTCTCTTATCCTCCTCCTCATCCTCCTCCACCTTGTCCTCCTCCTCCTCATCCTCCTCCTCCTCCTCCTGCTCCTCTTCCTCCCTTCCTTCTACTCCTCATCCTCCTCTCATCCTTCTCCTTGTCCTCCTCCTCCTCCTCGTCCTCCTCCTCATCCTCCTCATCTTCCTGCTCCTCTTCCTCCCTTCCTTCTCCTCCTCGTCCTCCTCTCATCCTTCTCCTTGTCCTCCTCCTCCTCCTCCTCTTCCTCCCTTCCCTCTCCTCCCCAGCCCTCCCCAGCCCCGGGAGCGGCTCCAGAGGGTTGGTTTCCCTCTGCACATCGAGGTCCCGTGGGAACTGAGGGCACTGGGAAAACTCCTCTGGCTCTAGGAAAGCTCCTGTGGCTTTGGGAAAGCTCCTTTGGCTCTGGGAAAGCTCCTCTGGCTCTGGGAAAGCTCCTCTGGCTTTGGGAAAGCTCCTCTGGCTTTGGGAAAGCTCCTCTGGCTTTGGAAAAGCTCCTCTGGCTCTGGGAAAGCTCCTCCGGCTTTGGGAAAGCTCCTCTGGCTTTGGGAAAGCTCCTCTGGCTCTGGGAAAGCTCCTCCAGCTCTGGGAACTCTCCTCCAGCCCCTGGAAAGCTCCTCCAGTACTGGGAAGGCTCTTCCAGCCCCTGGAAAGCTCCTCCAGCTTTGGGGGTTTCTCCAGTGCTGGGAAGGCTCCTCCAGCCCCGGGAAAGTTCCTCCAGCCCCGGGAAAGCTTTTCAATCCCTGGAAAGGCTCCTCCAGCCCCAGGAAAACTCTTCCAGCCCCTAAAAAGCTCCTCCAGATGTGGGAGCTCCTCCAGCCCCAGGAAAACTCTTCCAGCCCCGGGAAAGCTCCTCCAGATGTGGGAGCTCCTCCAACCCCAGGAAAGCTCCTCCAGCCCCAGGAAAGCTCCTCCAGCCCCAGGAAAGCTCCTCCAGCCCCTAAAAAGCTCCTTGAGCCCCGGGAGAGCTCCTCTAGCCCCAGGAAAGCTCTTCCAGCCCCGGGAAAGTTCCTCCAGCCCCGGGAAAGCTCCTCCAGCCCCATCCCTGGAAAGGCTCCCTCCATCCCTGGAAAGGCTCCTGCAGCCCCCCGGGAAGAGCAGAGGAGGCCGATCCACGATCCACGATCCACGGCAGCCTCGGGCAGGGGAGGGGAAGGGAGAGCTCCGGGAGCGGGGCCAGGAGCCGAGGCGGGCTCGGGAAGGAAGAGCAGGGCAGTGACACCACGACAGCTTTATTGAGCGGGGCGATGAGTGCGATGTGTTTTGTGGGTTGGTGGTTTGGGGTTTGGTTTATTTTTTCCCTTTAATAAGCGCTTCCTCTGGCCCCGAGGGCGCGGCTGAGTCACGGCCACGGCCGGGACGATCCGCGGAGCCAACGCGGCCTCCCCGCCTGGGGATTAACGCCGGGCACGGAGCCCGTGCCAGCGCGGAGGGGGAGGGAGGGAGGCAGGGAGGGAGGCACCGGAGTCCCAGTCCAACCAGTATGGGCAGCGCGGGGGGGAGCGCAAACCCCGGCGGGAACGGGGAGGGAGGGAGGGAAATACCGGGGATGAGCGGGAGGGTGTCCAGAGGCTGCTGGAGAGGAGGGGAGGAGGAAGGGAGAGAGACGGGGCAGGACCCCCCGGGAGCAGCACAGGCTCCTGGCCGAGGGATCCACGAGGGGCTCCTCGTGGCATCGCGTCCCACGTGCTCCGTGGGACACCCCAGAGCTCCGTGGGACACCCCAGAGCTCCGTGGGACATCCCAGAGCTCATGGGACATCCCAGAGCTCTGTGGGACATCCCAGAGCTCCATGGGAGACCCCAGAGCTCGTGGGACATCCCAGAGCTCCGTGGAGCATCCCAGAGCTCCTGGGAGACCCCAGAGCTCCGTGGGACACCCCAGAGCTCCGTGGGAAACTCCAGAGCTCCGTGGAGCACCCCAGAGCTCTTTGGAATATCCCAGAGCTCTGTGGGACATCCCAGAGCTCTTTGGAGCACCCCAGAGCTCTGTGGGAGACCCTAGAGCTCCATGGAAGACCCCAGAGCTCGTGGGAGACCCCAGAGCTCCTGGGACATCCCAGAGCTCCGTGGGAGACCCCAGAGCTCTTTGGAACATCCCAGAGCTCCTGGGACTCCCCAGAGCTCCGTGGGACATCCCAGAGCTCCGTGGGACATCCCAGAGCTCCATGGGAGACCCCAGAGCTCGTGGGACACCTCAGAGCTCCGTGGGAGACTCCAGAGCTCCATGGAACATCCCAGAGCTCCGTGGAAGACCCCAGAGCTCCGTGGGACACCCCGGAGCTCCGTGGGACACCCCAGAGCTCCGTGGGACATCCCAGTGCTCATGGGACATCCCAAAGTTCCTGGGACACCCCAGAGCTCTGTGGGACATCCCAAAGTTCCATGGGACATCCCAGAGCTCCGTGGGACTCCCCAGAGTTCCATGGGAGACCCCAGAGCTCGTGGGACATCCCAGTGCTCATGGGACATCCCAAAGTTCCTGGGACACCCTAGAGCTCTTTGGAACATCCCAGAGCTCCGTGGAAGACCCCAGAGCTCGTGGGACATCCCAAAGTTTCTGGGACACCCCAGAGCTCTGTGGGACATCCCAGAGCTCTTTGGAGCACCCCAGAGCTCTGTGGGAGACCCTAGAGCTCCGTGGGAGACCCCAGAGCTCCGTGGGAGACTCCAGAGCTCCGTGGAGCACTCCAGAGCTCCGTGGGACACCCCGGAGCTCCGTGGGACACCCCAGAGCTCCGTGGGACATCCCAGAGCTCTGTGGGAGGCCCCAGAGCTCCTTGGGGCATCCCAGAGCTCCGTGGGGACATCCCAGAGCAGGCAGATGGAGCTGAAAACCTGCCTGGGATGGGCTGGGTCGCTTTGTCCCCCCGTGACGCTCCCACGGGGGGTTGTGCAGAGGCACCGGGGCAAAACCAGCCCCTTGAGCCCCCCTGAGCTTCATCCCAAACCTCATCCTTCATCCCAGTTCTTACCTTTCATCCCAAACCTCTCCTTCCATCCCAACCCTCTCCCTCCACCCATTCCACTCCTCATCCCCCAGGGAAGGAGCTCCACAGCCCGAGGGGGGAAGGAAATGCTGGGAAAAGGGAATTTGGGTGGGAAAGCAGAGGCAGGGAACGGGGAGAGCCCAGGACAGGGAGGGGCTCGGTGGGGAGAAACGAATTTTGGGAGCCTTCCAAAGGGAGAGGGAGAATTCCCGTCCTTCCAGAGTGCCTGGGGGGAATTTTCACCCCATTCCCTCCCCCCAAAAAACCATCCCAGAGCCTCAGAGATCCCCCCCGGGGAGGAGGGGGTGTGTTAATGGCCCATCTCGTGCCTCGCAGCTCAACAACAACACGACGGCGGGGCAGGCGCTGGTGGTGGAGATCATCCTGACCTTCCAGCTGGCCGCCTGCATCTTCGCCTCCACCGACAACAGGAGGAGCGGCGTGGGCTCCCCCGCCATCTCCATCGGCCTCTCCGTCACCCTCGGCCACCTCGTGGGGGTCAGTGCGTCCCAAAAAACCCTCCCGGCGACAGCGCGGGGCGTCCCCTCCGGGCTGGGATGGGGTGAGGGGGTCCCAAAATCCTCCTGGAGGCAACGCGGGGCGTCCCCTCCTGGTTGGGATGGGGTGGGAGGTCCCAAAATCCTCCTGGAGGCAGCGCGGGGCGTCCCCTCCTGGTTGGGATGGGACGGGAGGTCCCAAAATCCTCCTGGAGACAGCGCGGGGCGTCCCCTCCTGGCTGGGATGGGGTGGGAGGGGAGGGGAGGTCCCAAAAATCCTCCTGGAGACAACGCGGGGCGTCCCCTCCTGGTTGGGATGGGGTGGGGGGTCCCAAAATCCTCCTGGGTTGTCACCAAGAGGGATAAACACGGGGGGTGTCCTCTCCTGGCCGGGGGTCCCCAAAATCCTCCCAGGGTTGTCACCGAGAGGGACAACGACACGAGGAGTCTCCTCCTCACTGGGGGTCCCCAAAATTCCTCCCGGGTTGTGGCCAGGAGGGATAAACACGGGGGGGGGGCGTCCTCTCCTGGCCGGGGGTCCCCAAAATCCTCCCAGGGTTGTCACCAGGAGGGATAAACACGGGGGAGGTGTCCCCTCCTGGTCGGGGGTCCCCAAAATCCTCCCAGGGTTGTGACCGGGAGGGACAACGACACGAGGTGTCTCCTCCTGGTCGGGGGTCCCCAAAATCCTCCCAGGGTGGTCACCGAGAGGGACAACGACACGAGGAGTCTCCTCCTCACTGGGGGTCCCCAAAATCTTCCCGGGTTGTGACCAGGAGGGACAACAACAACGAGGGGCGTCCCTTCCTGGTCGGGGGTCCCCAAAATCCTCCCAGGGTTGTGACCGGGAGGGACAACAACAACACAGGGTGTCCCCTCCTGGTTGGGGGTCCCCAAAATCTTCCTGGGTTGTCACTGAGAGGGACAACAACGCGGGATGTCCCCTCCTCACTGGGGGTCCCCAAAATCCTCCCGTGTTGTGGTCAGGAGGGATAAACACGGGGGGGTGTCCCCTCCTGGCGGGGGGTCCCCAAAATCCTCCCAGGGTTGTGGCCAGGAGGGATAAACACGGGGGGGCGTCCCCTCCTGGTCGGGGGTCCCCAAAATCCTCCCGGGTGGTCACCGGGAGGGACAACGACACGAGGTGTCCCCTCCTCACTGGGGTGGGTGGATTGGGGGGTTCTCCCCCCTCTGCAGCGCCGAGGGGGGAGGGGAAGGGGGGGAAGGGCCGTTCCATCCCCGGAATCCCAAAGGTTTGGTGCCGTCTGCGCCTCAGGACGGTGTCGTTTGTGCGTCCCTCCCTCCCCTTCCCCCTCCCCCCATTGACAGATTTACTTCACCGGCTGCTCCATGAACCCCGCGCGCTCCTTCGGCCCCGCCGTCATCGTCAGGAGGTTCGACCCCACGCACTGGGTGAGTGCTGGGGGGTCAGGGGGGGCTCTGACAGGGCAGGGGGGCAGAGATTGGGGCTCCCAGACCCATCCCCAGGCTGGGAAGGAGCGGGAGAACCCAGGCGGGTTGTCCCCCCCTGGAGGATTTGGGAACAGTTAAACACCTCCCCACCCCTCGGGGTGCAGGGAGGGACAGGAATTAACACCCCGTGGTTAATTAACACCCCCCCGTGGGGTCCTGGTATGGGTTGGGTTGGAGGGGGCCTGAAATCCCACTCAGTGCCAGCCCCACCTTTCCAACCCCCTGTCCCTGTTCCTGTCCCAAACCTGTCCCACCCTGTCGTGGTTCCTTTCCCAAACCTGTCTGTCCCTGTCCCATCCCTGTCTCACCCATCCCTGTTCTCCCCTGTTCCTCTCCCATTCCTGTCTCCCCCTGTCCCTGTCCCTCTCCTGTCCCCATCTCTCCCTGTTCCTCTCCCATCTCTCCCTGTCCCTCTCCCATCCCTGTCTCCCCCATCCCTGTCCCTCTCCCATCTCCTCCATCCCTCTCCCATCTCCCCCATCCCTCTCCCATCTCCCCCATCCCTCTCCCATCTCCTCCATCCCTCTCCCATCCCTGTCCCTCTCCCATCTCCTCCATTCCTCTCCCATCTCCCCTGTCCCTCTCCCATCTCCTCCATCCCTCTCCCATCTCTCCTGTCCCTCTCCCATCTCCTCCATCCCTCTCCCATCTCCTCCATCCCTCTCCCATCTCCTCCATCCCTCTCCCATCTCCTCCATCCCTCTCCCATCTCCCCTGTCCCTCACCTGTCCCTGTCTCCCCCATCCCCATCCCTCTCCCATTCCCATCTCCCCTGTCCCTCTCCCATCTCCCTTGTCCCTCTCCCGTCTCCCTCATCCTCATCTCCCTCCCTGTCCCTCTCTCGTCCCATCTCCCCTTCCTACCCCTCTCCCATCTCCCCTGTCCCTCTCCCATCCCTGTCTCCCCCATCCCTGTCCTGTCCCTGTTCCTCTCCTGGTTCCTCTCCCAAATCTTTTTCCCTCATCCCTGTCCCTGTCTCCCACCTCCCCATCCCTCTCCCATCCCCATCTCACCCCTCCCTGTCTCTCTCCCATCTCCCCTGCCCCTCTCCCACCCTCCCTGTCCTTCTCCCCCTCTCCCCTCTCCCATCCCCATCTCCCTCTCCCTGCTCCCTCTCCCGTGCCCATCTCCCCCTCCCTGCCCTCTCCCATCCCCATCTCACCCTCTCCTGCCCTCCTCTCCCATCTCCCCTGCCCATCTCCCCTCTCCCCCTCTCCCATGCCCATCTCACCCCTCCCTGCCCCTCTCCCACCCCTCTCCCATGCCCATCTCACCCCTCCTGCCCCTCTGCCCCCTCTCCCATCCCCATCTCACCCATCCCTGCCCTCTCCATCTCTCCCACCCTCTCCTGTGCCCCCTCCCTCTCCCCTCTCCCGTCCTGACCCTCCCCGTGTCCCCCCCCCAGGTTTTCTGGCTCGGGCCCATCCTGGGGGCCTGCCTGGCCTCTCTGCTCTATTTCTACGTGCTGGTGCCGTACTGCATGAACCTGTCGGACCGCGTGGCCATCATCAAGGGCACCTACGAGTCCGAGGAGGAGTGGGAGGAGCAGCGCGAGGAGAGGAAGAAATCCATGGAGCTCACCCCGCCCTAGGAGCGGGGGACGAGGAGGATCCCTCACCCCCAAAATCCCACAGCCCACGCCCCCCTAAACCCACGGGCAAGCTCGTCCTGGGGTTGTTGAGTGTAAATACCCCCCTAAACCGCCTTAAATCACCCCTCATCACCACCCCATCCCACCCTCCCGGGGTAGTTTGGGCTCCCCCTCACCCTGGGGGTCCCCCAAAGGGTGGGTGGGCTCTGGAAACCCCCCCAAAACACCCCCAAATTCGCCCCCCTCGCGGGGCCAGCGCTGCTGGTAGATGCTCTTTCCCTCCTTTCCCGGTGCTGGGGTTGTCCCTATTTATTCGTGGCTGTGCAAAACACGTGATTGATGATTTGTTTTTGGTTTTTTCCTTTGTTTTGTTGGTTTTTTTGTGTGTGGATTCCGTGTGATCTTTGTAAATAGAGCTCGTTATTTATTGCGAATAAAGGAGGTTTTAAATAATAATAATAATAATCATAATCATAATCATCCAGGGGGATGTAAACGTGCTCAGGTGTCAGAGGAATGGTCAGAGGAATTGTTGCTGTAGGAATTCCCACCTCCTGCAGCCCCTAAAAAAACTCCTTTTTTTAATAAATCCCCACTCAGCTTTGACAATTCCCAACTCCTGCAGCTCCCAGAAAACTCCTTTTTTTTTAATAAATCCCAATTCAACTCTGATAATTCCCAACTCCTACAGCCCCCCAAAAAAAAACCTCCTTTTTTTTTTATAATAAACCCCAATTCAGCTCTGAAAATTCCCACCTCCTACAGCCTCCCTCCCCCACCAAAAAAAACCTCTTTAATAAACCTTTTTATTATTCACTCCAAGCTCCTCCAACCCCCTCTGGAAATCCAGGGAATTCGGGGTTTACTGATGGATGATCCGGGGTGGGGGACAGGGGGGACAAGAGATCCATCCCCCTGTGCCGGCATTCCCTGGAGGGTGAGAATTCCCTGGAGGGTGAGAATTCCCTGGAGGCTGAGAATTCCCGGTGGGATCGGGATCGGGGCTGTTCCCGCTGCCGACTCTCCCCTTTTCGGACGTTCCTCCCTGCCCTTCCCGGGATTCCCTTTGTCCTCCGTCCCCTCCTGGAGGGGATAAAAACCGGGAGAGACCCCCCCAAGGAGCGCCCCCCAAGCCCGAGGTGCTCCCGATAAAAGGGAATTTTCCTGGAATGGCGGGATGGGCCGGGTGAGACCCGTCCTGTTCTCCGAGCCCGCCGCGATTCCCGGTCCTTCCCAACCTGTCCTTCGGCACCTCCAGGGGCAGGGAATCCACCCCCTCCTCTGGAATCAGACATTCCAGGGGCTGAGTGAAGAATTCCCTCCCCATATCCAACCCCAAACCTCCCCTGGCACAGCCTGGAGAGCTTTCCTGTCCCGCTGGAAAAAGAAAAGAAAAGAAAAGAAAAGAAAAGAAAAGAAAAGAAAAGAAAAGAAAAGAAAAGAAAAGGAAAGAAAAGAAAAGGAAAGAAAAGGAAAGGAAAGAAAAGAAAAGAAAAGAAAAGGAAAGGAAAGGAAAGGAAAGGAAAGAAAAGAAAAGAAAAGAAAAGAAAAGAAAAGAAAAGAGAAAAAGAAGAAAGAGAAAAGAAAAGAAAAGAAAAGAAAAGAAAAGAAAAGAAAAGAAAAGAAAAGAAAAGAAAAGAAAAGAAAAGAAAAGAAAAGAAAAGAAAAGAAAAGAAAAGAAAAGAAAAGAAAAGAAAAGAAAAGCAGGGGGATTAAAACGCGGCTTTGTTAAACCGCAGCCCCACGCGTGGGGATTTTAGGGTTGGTTTCCCCCAAAAAAATAATAAAAAAAGAGAGGATCGGAGCGGCAGGAGGGGCTGGGAACGGATTTATCGCAGAAAGAGGCCTCGAAAAACAAGTAGGAAAGTAAATAAACCTCCCCCCCTTGGAGAGAGTGGTGAAGGATCCGGGCCCTGCCCAGCGTTTAATCCGCCCGGAGCTCCCGCGGGCCACGAGGAGA
>NW_026087369.1:0-5094 GCF_022539395.1 Myiozetetes cayanensis | reverse complement strand
AACATGAGTGATCTCCAGATTTTTATTTTTTTTCTTGTTGTATGTGTTTAATTACAAGCTATAAAGCTTGAAAGCATTTAGCTTGAATGGCTCGTGAACTATAAAATGCTAGTTAAAATTTTTGCTAGTCCACTGAGATTCACATTCCTTTCAAGTAAAAAGAGGTGTTTTAATGTGTAAAAGCCCATGTATAACATAAATAGTGGCTTAATATACTTTTGAATACTGATATAATAATTATAATTTGAGTGAATTCGAAGAGTGTCAAGAAAAATATTTAGTTTTGGTGAAATGAGTTTTGGCAGACTATCAGTTAAGTTTTCTGAGGCACTTTAAAACAATATTTTTAATTATGTATTGTTCAGTAAAAAATTCCACACAGAATGTGCTAAGCAATAATAAACATTCTCTTAATACCTGAATGTAAAAAGCAATTAAAGTTCCAAAAATATAAAATTAATGGATCAAAAGGGTAAAATGTTGTAACTCAAAGATGGTTTCCTTTATTATTCCCTTTAACTGGGAAACCTGTTCTAGTTTTAATTATCTGTTATTTCACCTATGCATTTCTGATGTGGTTTTTTTCTTCCTCTGAATCTGGGCAACTTCAGTCGGAGTGATATTGCCCTTCTGGGCCAGATAATGCTACTCATTTTCTGTGTTTATACAACTGCCCAATCTATACCAAAGAGACTGATGGACTCTTGCTGGTCATAAGTGCTGCTGGCTGTGGAGAAATGATATCCAAGCCCCTTTCAGCAAGAGGATGATTAATCCCTGTAAGTGTAGTTCATATTTCTCTCTTTCCAGGGATTTTTGAGAAGGGCTTTCAGTTCACAAATCTGTTTCTTTTTCACCCCTTCATTCTCTTTATGTCAGGAAAGACTAAGGACCTGTACTTTTTTCACTGATGGGGATGTAGGAAGTTTTATGTTCCACAAAATGAATGGTTGTGGGTAACCATAGGCTACATTAAAACCTTTATGTCAGTGTTTATATATGCTGAAATCAGGCTATGATTGACATAAGAACTGAGACCTTTTAGTCTTCCATCTAATCTTTTATAGCAGACAATAAAAAAGGTATGCTTTGCTCACTAGTAGTCCAAATTATGAATGAGAAACTCCTTCAGAATTTTCCCTAAGTGAAATTTAGTTGCAAAATGATGCAAAATCGTTCACCTTTTGACCACCATTAGGACACCTTCATTTCTCCACTGACATAGTCCTCAGCTTTCAGCAGCTCACCTTCAAATACCTATTCCTCATCCACTAAGCAATCTTACCTAAGCAGTTTCTCCAGGAACTGCCTGGACTTTGCTAGTGTTATATGGCACGTTCTCAGTTTTACCAGCTGATCTAGGAGTCTATTTCCCATTGTTGACCTCACAGGTGAGAGTTTCTAGCACTGGAAGAGGCAGTTTCCCATAATTTTTAGCCTCTGGGAAGAACCTGAGGAGTACTTAAGTAAGGTTGGTACGTCCCCCTGCACATCTGCTGCTTCTCTCAATAGGACAGCCATTTCCTCTCATTCCAAGTTGCTGTGCTGAGTGTTTCAGAGAAATGTGGAGCGCAGAGAGTGACTCTCCCTCTCTCTCCACTGAGGGTGGGGAACCAAACTGACCCCAGTTTGGTTTTCAACACTCCCAGTGTGAAAAGTAGGTGAGACTAGACTAGAATTTCCCAGGTATAGGAGACAGATTTTCAAGGACGTGTTGCCTTCTCCAAGTTTGCTCAGTGACAGAAGTTTTTAGTCCTTTTAGAATAGACTGGAATGAGTGTGTCCTAAAGGCACTTCGCGTGGACAGACATGCCATGTGGCTGAGGGGGGGAGTGTGTTATTTGAACTTAAGTGCATATGTTCATGTATGAACTTTAAAAGTCCAGACTCTTGAATCACAGCTCAGGTTAAATCTTGTTAGTCTGAAGTATTTTTTCACTCTATTTTGATATTCTATTTTAATCCATTACTACTCAAAATTTATTATAATTAATGCTGCTTTTTCATTAACCAGCCATTATACTGTTTTCTGAAGATAACAATCTCTGAGAAATGCATTATTTAAATGTGAATCACAATAAAATAATAGAGTTTTACCCTACCTTTATTATTTACTTGCATATTTTTGTTTTGAACAGGCTTGTGATTTAAAACTACTCTGGGAATTAAATGTAGTTTCAAAATATTTATCATAATGTACTTAAAGTTTGCTATTGATTAAATGATTATGACTATTAAATGTAATAAAACAATTATTGTTTAATAACTAATGAATAACTGTCTTTTAATATACTATTAAAACATTCAAAATATTTAAAATGCATTTAGTACAATATGTCAATTTTTTATTTAGTACAGTTGCAGTGTGTTACTGTTATGGCTACAACTATGCTAGCAAAAGAGGATTTAATCACATCTTTTAGGTTCTCTTAAAATATGTATGTGTAAATTACTTTCTTCTTTTTAATGAGAAAGGCTAGTAGATGCCTAAAAGAATATAGAAAGATGCTGCAGTAAAATATGTAATTCTTACATCCATTTTATAGCATTGCCTCTTTCCATATTACTAAGAATCTACTAAGTATCAAGCAAATGTTTCTTTCTATCATTATTGCGTGGTTATTTTTCAAGTATCTTCTTAGCACAGGTATTTCCATATATATATGTATATACACACACCTCTCTTTCATTTGCTAATAATGTATTTCATGTGCAAACAGCAGATTGCACTGCTGATGCCTTTTTGATGAAAAGACAGTGAACTCCTCAAAAATGAAGCAGGTTCTCAAGTGAGACTTTTCTTTGTGTCGTTACTGATACTATTTTTAATTTTTTGTCCTGCTCAAGTGATGATTGTTATCAGTGTGAGTTGTGGACTGGATCTCTGGCAATCTTCCACTTTCTGTAGCACAAGCAGAGTGAATCATTCCAGGGTCCCAAACAGCTAAACATGTGAGCATGCATTTAAGAGAACACAGTTATTTGAGAACCACAGAAGTCAGTAAATTGAAACTATGATCAAATTAGACACATAGTTAAAAGCTGTGTAATAATGCTTTCCCTTCATTGTCACATTGCCCTGATCTCCCCATGGTGGCTGTGAATTACCTCTCCCTGTCCAGTCCATCACCTCGTAAGGTTTTTCTTTCATGTCATGCCTGCCAGATAATGGACTCAGGCAAAGTGTTTGTATTTCTAATCTGTGAGGATCAGTGTGAGGTTCCACTGGGAATCTAAAATTTCATGCCTCTCTTCTCCCAGTGTGTTAAGGAAATGGTGGGATGGAGATGGCAATTACAAACTTGCTTCTTGCATGTAAATGCATATTTTTCTATACATTCAAGGTGAGGAATACATTGTGTAGCACCCTGGGAGTGACTGGAGAAGAGTCTGAGTTTTTCAGGGTAAATCTATAGAGTGTAGCTCACATCCAACTTGCTTGGAGCGCAGCAAAATAAATGTACAAATGTCTGAAGAGTCCATGCCGACAAGAGCAGAACTTCTTGTAGCTCTGTAATGGAAATTGCTTCCCAGATTATTCTTTAAAAGTAAGTAAGTATGCCATTATCACAAACTTTATCTTACCGAACTTAAAATTTAGGTTGATTTGTGGTGGTTTTTTATATCTTGTATAGATATTTCTCTATTTGTACATAAACATGGGAAGTTTAAGATATGAGGTGCTATGTCTTAATCAGAAATTACTATATCTATGAAGCTGAAATGTTCAATATACCTTACATTTATATTTAGAAATGAATTAAAATTAGAGGGAACTATTTCTTGCCTTCCTTGGTGTTTGTAAACTAAATGGGAATGTGTTAGACTGATAAAGTTTTGCAAAGCTTGTTATAATAGTGGTATTTTATATTTCCTTTGCAGCCATATCTAAAAGGGAAATAAATCAATGAACTATTTTTTAAGTACTTTTTCATGTTTTCTCTAGTGCATAAACTCTATGATAAAAATGATTTCCTCAATCACTGCTACAGCAGCTTCGTGTATTTCACTAACAATTGCTTTTCACCTTTGATAAAATTGCAGAAAATACCTCAAGTACAAAATTATTTCTCCCAGTATATGGTAGAACATTTTCAAACTGTAAATTCAGTGGTAATTTTATGGTAGATGTGAAATCTTCTTTATTCTATTCCTTGTCACTCCCTCCACCAAACATTTTCAATTTTTAACTCTTCAACTGTCAAATATTTCTCTATTTTCTCAGACTTTTAAAATGGAATAGCAGAACTATGAGCATTAATAGTAATCAGAGTTTGAGGGTGCGTTCATAGCAACGAGAGTTTGAAGACACATTCATAAATGCCTTTGAAAGTTAGGAAATAAGAAAGAAATGATTTCCTAATGGACACATGTAGTATATTGGAAAGTATTTAACCACTTTAAATCAAATACACACATATTTTTGCATAAATATGTGCTGCCATGCAGAATTTCATAGAGTACACATTATCCATGAAGCCACTCACTTAAAACTTTGAAACATAAAAGGTTAACACAAAATTGTAAGAGAAATTTCAAAACCTTAACATTAGGAAACTAGGCAGTCCTTGACATAGCAACTCAGCGAATCCTAGAGCAGTCCTAGAGAGATAGCTGCATTCCTCACAGAGATAGCAACTCAGCAAATCGTAGGATGAGCCAAAAGTCAGCCTGACCTTATTGTGTTTGCCAAAACTGCCTTAAAAGGAGAAGATCGAAAGAAAGTTCAGAAGTTTACAGTGAGGAAGACTCACACACGACCCCCGCCCAGAGGAAGGCAACAGGAACCCCCACCGTGAAATCTCCCCAAATTGAAGACTCCGCCCAGACTCCGCCTTCATATGAATATTACAATTAGATGTTGCAATTTAATGAATATGTATGATTGTGTTGTAATCCCATACTCAAAAACTGTATAAGAGCTATGCTGATTGTACACGCCGAAGCTCTTGCCCAGGGCGACCTGGAGAGCTTCCCAACGCGTTGCAACAAATAATCTCCTGCTTTAAAGAAACAAACTTTGTCTCTAAAGCAGTTTCTCCGTGCCTTTGGGGCAAAATTTCGGCATCATTTTTGAGTGAGCCAGGCAGGAGG
>NW_026087368.1:0-5147 GCF_022539395.1 Myiozetetes cayanensis | reverse complement strand
GACCCAAAGCAGTTCCAGCCATGAAAAAAAGCCCTTAACCTCCAAGTCTCCCATGCAATGGGTGAGCAACCCTTGACACTCCATGCACACATGGAGCTTCCTGCGCTGGCATCTTTTGTCTGGGAGGAATCTTCGTTCTTAGCCCGTGTGGGGCCCAGGCAGAGCCATTTCAGCGTGAGGCTACGGACACCAAACCAATGAAGTTCCAACCAGGAAAAACGGCCTTAGCCTCCACCTCTACTGTGCAATGGCTGAGCCACTCTTGGAACTTCATGCACACATAGAGCTGGTAACTTTGGTGTGGGAGGAATCTTCGTTCTTAGTCCATCTGGGGACCAAGATGGGCCATTTCAGCGTTGGGCTTCGGACAGCAAAGCAATGAATTTCCAGGTAGGAAAGAAAGCCCTTAGCGTCCAACTGCCCTGTGCATTTGATGAGCCACCCTTGGCACTCTATACACTCACGGAGCTTTCTGCACTTGCGGCTTTTTCTAAGATGAATCTTCGTTCTTAGTCCATCTGGGGACCCAGGCAGCGTCATTTCAGCGCATGACTTCAAACATCAAACCAATGAAGTTCCAGCCAGGAAAAAAGCCCTTAGCCTCCAACTGTCCTGTGCAGTTGGTGAGGCACCCTTGGCACTCCATGCACACATGGAGCTTCCTGCCTAGCACCTTTTGTCTGGGTGGAATCTTCCTTCTTAGTCCATCTGGGGACCAAGGCGGGCCATTTCAGCGTGGGGCTTGGGACACCAAACCAATGAAGTTCCAGCCAGGAAAGAAAGCCCTTAGCCTCCAACTCTGCTGTGAAATGGGTGAGCCACCCTTGGCTCTCCATGCACACATGGAGCTTTCTACCCTGGCACCTCTTGTCTGAGTGGAATCTTTGTTCTTAATCCATCTGGGGACCCATAAAGGCCATTTCAGCGCAGGGCTTCAGACACCAAACCAATGAAGTTCCAGCCAGGAAAAAAAGCCCTTAGCGTCCAACTGCCCTGTGCAATGGGTGAACCACCCATGGCCCTCCATGCACACATGGAGTTTCCTGCGCTGGCACCTTTTTTCTGGGAGAAATCTTCGTTCTGAGTCCATCTCTGGACTTAGTCGGGCCATTTGAGCGTGGGGCTTCGGACACAAAACCAATGGCGTTCCAGGAAGGAAAAAATACCCCTTAGCCTTCAACTCTGCTGTGCAATGGGGGAGTCAGCCTTGGCACTCCATGTACACATGGAGCTTCCTTAGCTAGCACCTTTTGTCTGGGAGGAATCTTCGTTCTTAGTCTATCTGAGGACCCAGATGGGTCATTAGAAGTGCAGGGCTTCGGACACCAAACCTGTGAAGATCTAGGCAGGAAAAAAACCCTTAACCTCCAACTCTCCTGTGTAATGGGTGAGCCAATATTGGCATTCCATATACACATGCAGTTTTCTGTCCTGAAACCTTTTGTCTGGGTGGAATCTTCATTGTTAGTCCATCTGGGGACCCAGGCGGGCCATTTCAGGGCGGGGCTTTGGACACCAAGCGAATTAAGTTCCATCCAGGAAAAAAAGGCCTTAGCCTCTAACTCTCCTGTGCAGTTGGTGAGCCACCCTTGGCACTCCACGCACACAAGGAGCTTCCTGCGCTGGCCCCTTTTGTCTGGGATGAATCTTCTTTCTTAGTCTATCTGGGGACCCAGACTGGCCATTTCAGCGCGGAGCTATGGACACCAAAGCAATGAAGTTCCAGCCATGAAAAAAGCCCTTAACCTCCAAGTCTCCCATGCAATGGGTGAGCAACCCTTGACACTCCATGCACACATGGAGCTTCCTGCGCTGGCATCTTTTTGTCTGGGAGGAATCTTCGTTCTTAGCCCGTGTGGGGCCCAGGCCGAGAGCCATTTCAGCGCGGGGCTACGGACACCAAACCAATGAAGTTCCAACCAGGAAAAAACGGCCTTAGCCTCCACCTCTACTGTGCAATGGCTGAGCCACTCTTGGAACTTCATGCACACATAGAGCTGGTAACTTTGGTGTGGGAGGAATCTTCGTTCTTAGTCCATCTGGGGACCAAGATGGGCCATTTCAGCGTTGGGCTTCGGACAGCAAAGCAATGAATTTCCAGGTAGGAAAGCAAGCCCTTAGCGTCCAACTGCCCTGTGCATTTGATGAGCCACCCTTGGCACTCTATACACTCATGGAGCTTTCTGCACTTGCGGCTTTTTCTAAGATGAATCTTCCTTCTTAGTCCATCTGAGGACCCAGGCAGCGTCATTTCAGCGCATGACTTCAAACATCAAACCAATGAAGTTCCAGCCAGGAAAAAAAGCCCTTAGCCTCCAACTGTCCTGTGCAGTTGGTGAGGCACCCTTGGCACTCCATGCACACATGGAGCTTCCTGCCCTAGCACCTTTTGTCTGGGTGGAATCTTCCTTCTTAGTCCATCTGGGGACCAAGGCGGGCCATTTCAGCGTGGGGCTTGGGACACCAAACCAATGAAGTTCCAGCCAGGAAAGAAAGCCCTTAGCCTCCAACTCTGCTGTGAAATGGGTGAGCCACCCTTGGCTCTCCATGCACACATGGAGCTTTCTACCCTGGCCCCTCTTGTCTGAGTGGAATCTTTGTTCTTAATCCATCTGGGAACCCAGATAGGCCATTTCAGCGCAGGGCTTCAGACACCAAACCAATGAAGTTCCAGCCAGGAAAAAAAAGCCCTTAGCGTCCAACTGCCCTGTGCAATGGGTGAGCCACCCTTGGCACTCCATGCACACATGGAGCTTCCTGCGCTGGCACCTTTTTCTGGGAGAAATCTTCGTTCTGAGTCCATCTCTGGACTTAGTCGGGCCATTTCAGCGTGGGGCTTGGACACAAAACCAATGGAGTTCCAGGAAGGAAAAATACCCCTTAGCCTTCAACTCTGCTGTGCAATGGGTGAGTCAGCCTTGGCACTCCATGTACACATGGAGCTTCCTTAGCTAGCACCTTTTGTCTGGGAGGAATCTTCGTTCTTAGTCCATCTGGGGACCCAGATGGGCCATTAGAGTGCAGGGCTTCGGACACCAAACCTGTGAAGATCTAGGCAGGAAAAAACCCTTAACCTCCAACTCTCCTGTGTAATGGGTGAGCCAATATTGGCATTCCATATACACATGCAGCTTTCTGTCCTGAAACCTTTTGTCTGGGTGGAATCTTCATTGTTAGTCCATCTGGGGACCCAGACGGGCCATTTCAGGGCGGGGCTTTGGACACCAAGCGAATTAAGTTCCAGCCAGGAAAAAAAGGCCTTAGCCTCTAACTCTCCTGTGCAGTTGGTGAGCCACCCTTGGCACTCCACGCACACAAGGAGCTTCCTGCGCTGGCCCCTTTTGTCTGGGATGAATCTTCTTTCTTAGTCTATCTGGGGACCCAGACTGGCCATTTCAGCGCGGAGCTATGGACACCAAAGCAATGAAGTTCCAGCCATGAAAAAAAGCCCTTAACCTCCAAGTCTCCCATGCAATGGGTGAGCAACCCTTGACACTCCATGCACACATGGAGCTTCCTGCGCTGGCATCTTTTGTCTGGGAGGAATCTTCGTTCTTAGCCCGTGTGGGGCCCAGACGGGCCATTTCAGCGCGGGGCTACGGACACCAAACCAATGAAGTTCCAACCAGGAAAAAACGGCCTTAGCCTCCACCTCTACTGTGCAATGGCTGAGCCACTCTTGGAACTTCATGCACACATAGAGCTGGTAACTTTGGTGTGGGAGGAATCTTCGTTCTTAGTCCATCTGGGGACCAAGATGGGCCATTTCAGCGTTGGGCTTCGGACAGCAAAGCAATGAATTTCCAGGTAGGAAAGAAAGCCCTTAGCGTCCAACTGCCCTGTGCATTTGATGAGCCACCCTTGGCACTCTATACACTCACGGAGCTTTCTGCACTTGCGGCTTTTTCTAAGATGAATCTTCGTTCTTAGTCCATCTGGGGACCCAGACAGCGTCATTTCAGCGCATGACTTCAAACATCAAACCAATGAAGTTCCAGCCAGGAAAAAAAGCCCTTAGCCTCCAACTGTCCTGTGCAGTTGGTGAGGCACCCTTGGCACTCCATGCACACATGGAGCTTCCTGCCCTAGCACCTTTTGTCTGGGTGGAATCTTCCTTCTTAGTCCATCTGGGGACCAAGACGGGCCATTTCAGCGTGGGGCTTGGGACACCAAACCAATGAAGTTCCAGCCAGGAAAGAAAGCCCTTAGCCTCCAACTCTGCTGTGAAATGGGTAGGCCACCCTTGGCTCTCCATGCACACATGGAGCTTTCTACCCTGGCACCTCTTGTCTGAGTGGAATCTTTGTTCTTAATCCATCTAGGAACCCAGATAGGCCATTTCAGCGCAGGGCTTCAGACACCAAACCAATGAAGTTCCAGCCAGGAAAAAAAAGCCCTTAGCGTCCAACTGCCCTGTGCAATGGTTGAGCCACCCTTGGCACTCCATGCACACATGGAGCTTCCTGCGCTGGCCCTTTTTCTGGGAGAAATCTTCGTTCTGAGTCCATCTCTGGACTTAGTCGGGCCATTTCAGCGTGGGGCTTCGGACACAAAACCAATGGAGTTCCAGGAAGGAAAAATACCCCTTAGCCTTCAACTCTGCTGTGCAATGGGTGAGTCAGCCTTGGCACTCCATGTACACATGGAGCTTCCTTAGCTAGCACCTTTTGTCTGGGAGGAATCTTCGTTCTTAGTCCATCTGGGGACCCAGACGGGCCATTTCAGGGCGGGGCTTTGGACACCAAGCGGGTGAAGTTCATCCAGCAAAAAAGGCCTTAGCCTCTAACTCTCCTGTGCAGTTGGTGAGCCACCCTTGGCACTCCACGCACACAAGGAGCTTCCTGCGCTGGCCCCTTTTGTCTGGGATGAATCTTCTTTCTTAGTCTATCTGGGGACCCAGACTGGTCATTTCAGCCCGGAGCTATGGACACCAAAGCAATGAAGTTCCAGCCATGAACAAAGCCCTTAACCTCCAAGTCTCCCATGCAATGGGTGAGCAACCTTGACACTCCATGCACACATGGAGCTTCCTGCGCTGGCATCTTTTGTCTGGGAGGAATCTTGCGTTCTTAGCCGTGTGCAGGGCCCAGGCGACCATTTCCAGGCGTGAGGCTATGGACACCAAACCAATGAAGTTCCAACCAGGA
>NW_026087367.1:0-5192 GCF_022539395.1 Myiozetetes cayanensis | reverse complement strand
AAAATAGTTTAGTTACCACCTGGGCGAAAGAGCATGGCATTGAGTGGGTCTATCACATACCATACCATGCAGCAGCTGCCAGAAAGTTGAACGTGCAATGGACTGTTGAAGACTACCCTGAAAGCATTAGGTGGAGGGACTTTCTCAAACACTGGGATCAACACCTAGCAAAGGCTACATGGTTAGTCAACACTAGAGGTCTGCGCTCAATCGAGCCGGCCCTGCCCAATCAGAGTCCCTTCACACTGTAGACGGGACAAGGTCCCAGTGGTTCACATGAGAGGTATGTTAGAGGCAAAACAGTTTGGGTGAACCATGCCTCGAAAGCAAAGGCAAATCCATTCGTGGAGTTGTCTTTGCCCAAGGACCTGATTTGCACATGGTGGGTGATGCAAGAAGATGGAGAAACCGGTGCATACCCCAAGGAGATATAATCTTAGGGTAAACAGGTCATAACTCTACCCATATTTGTATCTATATGTATTTGTGAATATGTACATAGTCTAGAATGATGTATGTATATGTGGAGTTAAAAAAGGTTCCATTTGATAGATGTATGGTGGCATGAGAAAAGGAAAAAAAATTAGGGGTGGATAATGTCATAGTTCGTATTTTTAGCAAAGAATTTTTCTTTCCTTTCCTCCTGCCTGTGTGTGTGCTCTGTGATGGGCCATTTTAGTTGAACAAAAGAATCACCCGGAGCCCTTAACGATGGAGATTTGTCTCCTTGACAACGAAGGGGGAGTTGGCTGGTGTGTGACTGGAAGGGGGTGGAGGCTGGGGAGGAGACTCTCTCTCGCACTGCCGGGGTGAGAGGCTGCTGCGGGCTGCAGACACTGCCGGGCTCCTTTGTTTCTTTTCCTGTCGGAGGGAGTTTCTGGCGGCTGCTCTTGGCTCACCTCTGGCTGACTACAAGCTCTGCTTACAACGGACCCTAATCAGCTGAAGTTTGTGAGTTTTCTTCCATTGGGAGAACTTTCTGTTTATTGCTGTTGTTCCCCCTCCCCCTCCCCGGTGTAGCCAAGGATCCAACAGCGCCACCTGGTGGCGGGCACTGGACATTACAAGTTCAACTCCTTCAGTGATCCAACAGCGCCACCTGGTGACTATAATAGGACACTACAAGTTTTTTACACCTTCAGTGACCCAACAGCGCCACCTGGTGAATGGTACAGGACATTACAAATTTTGCATCTCCAGTGACCCGACGGCGCCCCCTGCTGACTGTGGTTGGAACAGCACCAAAGGGTGCAAGAAATTGAACTATTTCTTTTTTGCCGGTTTATCAGTTTTGTTCTTGAAGGGGATTATTGGTGGGTATAGGAGTATTACTTAGTTATTTTACTTGAGTTTTTTTTTCGTGTTCCTGTTAATACACACATACCTTTTAATAAAGGGCTGTTATTTTCCCTTTTCCATAATTTGTTTTCCTTCAATTGGAGCCTCTTAATTTTGGATTTATAATTGTTTGGAAAGAGAAGTTTGGGTCTTTTCCTCCTAATTCATCCTCAGCAAAAGACCCTTGTCTCATTTAAACTGGGACAAAAGGTGAGGGGAAGCAATTTGGAGACTGCTGTGATAGCTTGGTGGTATTTTTGTGGAACTCCTCCCCCCTTGAGAGGATGGGTGGATGGAGAAGATAAGATCTGAAGGTACACATCTGAAAGATCTTTAGCTTTGAGAGGGGTGTGAATAATTTCCTGGCTTTTTTCTTCTGAGTCACAGGGCGCACATCGGTAGCACGCAAGAAATAGTAAGCATTAACCTCAAGTGGTGTTCTCGGAAAGGATTTGTGGTTACAGTTTTTTTTTGGCTGGGATTTTTTTGGTTTGCTCACTTTGACTGTTTAGCCAGCTTCTTAACCTGGTATTTACATGAACCAAGGCACGTTGTTTGTTTTGAAAACTGGAACACCCACGCAGGTGGGCTACTATGCACAAGAGGTTTTCCCCAGTGCAGGAATCCTAACTTCATTAGGAGGCTACAGTTTGTCAAATATCGGTGGGACATTGGCTTCTCAGTCGCTATTTTTGAAGAAATTTTCCTGCAACACTCCCTATTTCTCCCTCAGTAAGATTACCTGTAAGACTAATAATAATTCCTCAGGCAACCCAGTGTATACCTGAGGAGGATGGATCTGAACTCTGCATGTATTACTCGCAGCCAGCTCCTGGTCAGCAATAAACTGCATACATAAGGAACCCAGGACAGACTTTGTGCAAGTGCAGGTGAATTCCTCAGCTCCTCTGGAACAAGCAGCCTTTGGTCAGGTACTAAGCATTGCTGTCTAACACATGAAAAGATTAATTTACCATCACAATGACAGTGATGACTTTGTGTATACACATCTCTCCTGTTTTTCAGTTGAAATGGTCAGTGTTTAGCATTTTGGTGTCTTTTCTTGGGGAGGGATGTTCCACCCCTACCCAGAGTTCCACAAAACTTAAGAAATTACCCAGCTGTATATATGAATAGTAGGTATTTGTGTCATTGCATAAGAAAAGTGGAGATGACAGGGCTCATGATATATTAGATGAAAACACAAGGAAATAATAAACAAATGTTTTGTATCACATTTGTATATGTAAAGCAGAAAACAGTTTTTAGTTCACGGCTGATGTTGAAAAATACAGCATGGAATGACTGAGTCAGGCAGGCTGACACTTGGGAATGGGATCATTTGTTTGTGTGGTTTTGGGTTTCGGAAGGAGGCCACGCCTATTATGTGTGATTTTTTTTTTAATTTTAATTTTTTTTAATTTGGTTTGCACATAGTCTTCTGGAAAGTCAAAGGAGTATTGTGAGAGTGTGTGATGAGCAAGTGGAATGATGGGAAGCTGTTCATTCATCACGTGACAGGAATTTTAGCAGTAATTTTCCTTTTGTTGTTTGAGCATCCTTAACAAAACCCACATGTGACAATACATCCAAGTTTCTAGCAGCCTGGTCATGATTTACCGCTAGATCAGATGGCCATAAAACAGGAATCAACATGTTCATTGTTTGAGTTGGCAGGGAAGAAATGGGGTGGTGAGGAGGGGTACAGGAGACTTGGTAGTGGGCTACCTGTTTGACAGCCATGTGATATCTGTTGCTCCTGTTGCTTGGGAAGGATGCTGTGCCTCTGGACTCAGAATTTGGGTAGAAGGAGATGAGAAAGTTCATCTTCATGTAGTTTGCAGAAAGGAAAGTAACTAAAGGACAGGTGGTAAATGATGTCAGGCTCTTGCTTCTGTGTCTGTAGGGCTGCAGAAACCATTGCTGCTTAGTCCCGTGAGTATTTCTTTTGTTGGTTTTGTTCTTTTGCAATTTCCTCTCTTAATAAATAAAACACCCTCTTTGGCTTTGCTTTTAGGTTGCCCTGCATTTCATGGAATCTCACCTCTTGCTCCAGCATTCAGCAGCAGTTGATACAGTTGCTGCAATAACGTGTTTGTTGCGTGGCAGAAGTGGCTGCTGCAAAGCAGTCAACAAAAAACAATTAGCTTAAAAACATGGTATGAAGTTGAAAGACTAAAAACCATTCTCAGAGCAAATTCTGGTGTGATGGTCAGTATTACTAGCACAGTAGTTTTAGACTGCGGTTAAGTGGCAGCTGCTGGTATGTTATGGATATATGCACATGTGTGAACTAGATTTCAGGGTATGTACTAAGTGTTTTTGAACATTGACTACACTGAGTTTGCATTCTCTGAAGCAAAGTACTCTTTTGTGAGAAGTAATAAAGTTTATACAGCAAGACGATGAAAGGAAAAGTCATGTTAATAAAAAAGACCTAATTGGCATCTACCATTTTTTGTGAGATGGTGTCAACAGGCTAACTACAGTCTTTTGACTAAGATGTTATAGGTTTAGTTTTTAAATTGATGTGTGCAAAATAACCAGCTTATGTTATTCAAACTTTTTTTGTGTGTGACAAAATGAACTAGTTTTTGAAAAAGTGGAAATGAAAACTTTACTGGCATGCTTAGATTTTTTTTTTTCCCCCTCTAATAGTTTGGTATATTTTTGGTGTTACTTTTATATTGATTTTTTTGTATTTTTAGGTCCTTCTTTGGCAGATTGAATAGTCTGGACTTTTTAATTGACCCTCCCCCGCCCCCATGTTAATTAAACCAGTCCTTTTTTTTTATTTGAACTTCTGGTATTTTTTAAGTTTTAATTTCTGTTATTTATTTTTGTTTTCCAGGTCAGATGTACAATTGACTGTAAGTATAATTCTGTGGCTTCGTTTTTTTTATATAACTCTCATTATCTTAATTTCTTTTAAGAAAGATCAGACATTATCAGCAAATTATTAAAAGAAAAAAAAATCAAAACCAACAAACTTCCTGAAAAAATTTTTAAGAAATGGTAGTTAAAAGCTTAGACTCAATTATTTTAGTGACTCTAATTCCTGCAATGCATTTAAGGATGTTTAAAGATATGGAATTATAAGTACTTTAATCCGTTTGCTTTTCAGTTTGTAAAGAGTTCTGGTAAAATCAAGTACAGGTATAGAAGAAAGATGGGAAAATATACTTAAAAGCAATAGAAAGCAAACAAACCCAATACAAAAAGCCACCCAAAGTGATGCTTTTAATAATTTTCTGAAGCAAGTCTAGAACTGCTGTACTGGTCAAGATGACAAGTTATCATTATCACATGGCAGAAATTTGTGAAAGTACATGCAGATAAGTTCTACCTTAATATTGAACATCAGACTTATATGGACTAGCTTTAAATTTTAGGGTCTGAATCAACTGTCTTCACACTTTGGGCTGTACCACATCAGTGTAAAGTTTCTTGCTGTGGATATATGACATCTCTTCCTTACTTATGGGAATACACTGTGGGACTATGAGAACTTTTTTCCTCATGTGTTGAGGGGAAGAGAGAAAATTGCTATGCCAGGTTAAACAAGCTTCTGATAATACATGAAGAACACACACAGAACGTGTCTCAGTAAGTTTCTTTAACTCCTTTCAAGCAAAGGCTACACTAAAAATAGCAAATCATGATAGCTTTCATCCGAACTGTCTGTAGATTGAAATAACGTGGTGGTCCCTTAATATAAATCAAATAATCTCACAGAAGTTAAGAGGTGAAACCAGGAAATGCACAGTGAAATTTCTGTAGATCAAATTTTGAGAACAGAAGTGACTGTGGATCTGTGCATGATACCTATAAAAACAATATCTATCTACTTCTGC
>NW_026087366.1:0-5142 GCF_022539395.1 Myiozetetes cayanensis | reverse complement strand
CCGACACAGCAAGCTCCTGAATTGTGTTTCTATCAATGCTTTTGTATCGACCTGTGAAAAACCTTTCTGATAACTTTGTCCCTGAGAGAAAGGTGACAGCATTAGAGGGAGCTTGTACTGAGCATGTGCTTACAGGTGTTTTGATGTTTAGGGAGGTTGTTCATGCTTTACATCTCTTGTCTTTTCTTAGAAAGAGGAAAACTTTTCCTGGGCCTGTGTGCAAGCAGAGCTGTAAGGAGAGCAGGTGGGAGATGGTGCCATGGGGCTGGAACATCCAGCTGCAGAGCTCAAAGTCTACTGCAAGAAGGGGGATGTCAGTCCAAGATGGGCCATGTCAGAACTGGTGAATCTGGGGGGTAAGGAGCAAGGTTGGTCATACAGGGTCAGTCTGGATCTCCTGAGGAGAAACTCAGCATCAAGATCACTTGGAGAACACCTCTATCACCTCTCCTCTGAACTGAAAAATATCCACCCTTGAATTAAAAAAAAAAAAGTAAATACTTTGAAGACTCATTTTGAAATTGCTACTAATCTCTTTGGCCCCTTGTCTTTGTGTCCAAATCCTTTGCACGCTGACCCTCTTGCATCCCAAGGTTCTGTGTAAATCACTTCCTTTCATAGATCATTATATTTTTGTGACTTCCACTTTAAAATCTTCCTCCTTAGCTAAACTACAAAACAACTCCAATTAGTCATTTAAGAATTGAAAACATGAAAATAAGTAAAGGAAAGAAAATAATTTGTTTGTCTGTATTTTAATGAGCCCCACAGTGTGTTTAGAGACAAGTCCATCATCCTCAAATATAGAGAGAAGACTGAAGAAGCTGCTCAAGAAGTCAGAAGCCAAAGCACAAGTCCCTTGAAGCATTGCTGGACCCCACTGAGGGCAGGCACTGACAAAGCCTCCCCAGGGACTCCTTCGAGCAGATCCTTGCAGGCCAGGAGTGCAGGCAGACAAAGGAAAGTTGCTGGTGGTGGCCTGAGGGGCAGAGGCAGCTGCCAGAGCCAAGGGCACAAAGGCCTGGGTGCCTTTGGGCCTTGCAGCCCTGCCAGAGCCCTTGGCCGTCTCTGCTGCAGGCTGTGCTCCCCTGGCCCTGCTGCTCCTCTGGCCTTGCAGGCTGCACACACCCCTCCTGCTTTCCCACCCCCTCCCAGCAGCATTTCTGGGCCCTCCCTGATGGCTCTGCTGTCCCCCAGCTCTGGCTGCTGCCATGTGCACTTGGCCTTCTTGGCTTGGATGCTGAGCCCCTGTGCCCCAGGACATCCCTGAGAGAGCCCAGGCCCTTCTGCTGGGGGTCCCTGCAGAGCTGAGCAGATCCAGGTCACCTCCCATTGCTCTGCCAACCCCTTGGGCCTGCTCTGGGCCCTGCAGGTCCTTGCCCTGCTCCCAAGGGCTGTGGGGGTGCTTCATGGTCAGGCCTTGGGCTTTAGAGCTCAGGGTGGGGATTGGGCAGAATTTTGGGAGGTTTGTTGTTCTGCTGGCAGGGTCTGGTTCATCATTAGGGTGTTGGGCTGGATCAGGATAAAAGCTTGACTTTTCAGACTATAAATGCAGGTGTGGGATTGAGGTCAGCATTAGAATACAAAGAAGAGTCTGATACTCTGTGTTTGGGCTTCTTATGGCTTGAATTAGATCAGTGGATTCCCTTCAATGGGAGGGGCAGCACTTTTGGGTAGTGTTGGGGCTTGAGGTTACAAAGTGCATAAAGATCTCATCAAGAGTGTTTGCACAGTCAGTGTTTCAGCACCCTCAGCATTACCTGAACCTGATTTTACCTCATCACAGTCTTTCCTCTCTGTTGGCCAAGCCCCTCTTTCCTTCCCCAATTATCTTATCCCTTTTGTCCCACTTCCTCTTAACCTCCTAAACTCTTCCATCAGGATGGGCTCAGCTTTGTGCTGATGCTTTGCAACCTCATGGAATCAAGGATCCCGTGGGAAACTGCAGAACCTCCTGGAATTCCAGGGCCATTGTGACCCTGGGGAAACCCATGGAATCAAGAGGCCACTGGGACACTGCAGGGCCCCCTGGAGCCAAAGGAACCCAGGGACAGTGGGCAACCTCCTGAAATAAAGGGGCCATTGTGACACTGCAGAAACACCTGGAACCAGGAGGTCATTGTGGCACTGTAGGGCCCCCTGGAAACAAAGGAACACAGGAACACTGAGATGTGGGGAACCAAGGGGCCATTTTGACATGTGGGGTCTCATGGAAGAAAATGAACCCTGAAACCTTTTGAAACCTCCTGGAACCAAGGGGCCATTCTGACACTGAGGAACCTCATGGACTTAAGGGCCAGCTGATGGTGCTCCCTGCCACTGAGCACCTCCCACAGACGCTCCTGTGTGGCCATGGAGGGTGCTCAGAGGGGCCCTGCCTTGTTCCAGAGCTGGGACATGGCTTGGGGGGCTGCTCTTGATTCACCTGTGCAAGTTCACTGAGGGGAAGGGAAGTCCCGAGCAAGAGTTTTCCCTGTACCTACTGTGTCCAGTGGGATTGCAGAGCTCTCTTTTCCACTTCCCAGCAAGATTTAGTACTTTCTGTCTGGGTGACTCCACCCTGGGAGGATTCTGCTCCAGGGCTCCAGTCACTGCTGACTGGATGGGACGGGCTGTCCCTGCAGATCCTCTGTGCTCTCCTGCACTTCCTCATTTCCTACACACATCAGAGCCAGCACAAGCTGCAGAGCCCCAGGCAGGTGACCTGGAGATCCTTTGTCATCTCCATTGCCCACTGGCCACCAACACACAACATCTGAGCCAGCCCTCAGGCCCTGCAGTCCCAGTGGGTCCCTGCCCTCCCTGCACTGTCTGCATGGAGAAACAAGCAAAGCAACAAGACTTTGCAGAGTCTATTTCTTTCTTACACTCAGGGATTGTGATTCCTCATGTACAAACTATCACAGGCAGGATGTTTGACAAATACCTGCGATGGTGGATTGGAAAAGGGGGCTCCAAGACCTGGGGTTTTTAACCCATTACCTGGAGGGGAAAAAGCTTTCCCTCTGCCCCCAACCATGTGGTCCCAGGAGCCTGAAAAGGCTCACAGAGACCACAAGAGAGGGCGAGTGAGAGAGAGATTTATTGTATGGTTAGGGATAAATGTAGGTTTTGGGGGGATTACAAAATAGTCAATTAAAAGTTCAGGGGGTCTTACAGAAACACCACTGGTAATAAAGGGTTAACAACCAGTAGAAAGGAGTAGATGAAAGCCAAAGAGAAAACTACCTGATATCTCCTTGGACATTCCTGAATAGAGATAATGCTGGGCGATTTTAAGAAGATGAAAGTGAGTTAGCAAAAATACTACAAAAAGCCATTTTGAAAACATGTTCACTTAAACAACATTAAAAACCTCTGGTTTTAAGACATTTAGCCTGGTTTCTTGATTTTCTTCACAAGTCCATTTCTGACAGGACTTTTTCATTTATATATATTGCAGGTCCATTGCAACAAAATACCTTGCTGCACAAATTTTTATTTAGATTAAATGCACACAGAGCAAGATTCCTAGTTAGTACATTTTGTGGGTCAAAAAAAAAGAGAAAGTGAATTATATATGGGATGAAGAATAAAATTTCAGTGTTAATGATGAGAACAGAGGGAAAAATCAGGAAAGCCCCCCACCCCCACCAATATCAAAGGTTTTAGAAGGCAGGTTGGGCCAAAATGTGCTACACAGTGACTGTTCTGCAGAAGAAAAGATGCAGGTTTTTCCTTCTGAAAAGCATCCAGACATCATTTTCCTTATGGCATCTTTGAGCTCCTGGTTCCTCAGGCTGTAGATGAGGGGGTTCAGTGCTGGAGGCCCCACCGAGTACAGAACTGACAGGGTCAGATCCAGGGATGGGGAGGAGATGAAGGGGGGTTTCAGGTAGGCAATGAATGAGGTGCTGATAAACAGGGAGACCACGGCCAGGTGAGGGAGGCACGTGGAAAAGGCTTTGTGCCGTCCCTGTTCAGAGGGGATCCTCAGCACAGCCCTGAAGATCTGCACATAGGAGAAAACAATGAAAATGAAACAACCAAACAGTAAACATGCACTAACTACAATGAGCGCAAGTTCCCAGAGGTAGCCTGAGTGTGAGCAAGAGAGCTTGAGGATGTGTGGGATTTCACAGAAGAACTGGCCCAGGGCATTGCCCTGGCACAGGGGCAGGGAAAATGTATTGGCTGTGTGCAGCAGAGCATTGAGAAACCCAGAGGCCCAGGCAGCTGCTGCCATGTGGGCACAAGCTCTGCTGCCCAGGAGGGTCCCGTAGTGCAGGGGTTTGCAGATGGCAACACAGTCGTCGTAGTACATGATGGTGAGGAGAGAAATACTCTGCTGAGATGCAAAAGGCAAAGAAAAAGGCCTGTGCAGCACATCCTTGTAGGAGATGGTTGTGGTGTTCCAGAGGGAGTTGTGCATGGCTTTGGGCACAGTGGTGCAGATGCAACCCAGGTCTGTGAGGGAGAGGTGGAGCAGGAAGAAGTCCCTGGGGGTGTGCAGGTGCTGGTCGCAGGCTGTGGGGCTGAGGATGAGGCCGTTGTCCAGGAGGGCAGCCAGGGAGATGCCCAGGAAGAGCCAGAAGTGCAGCAGCTGCAGCTCCTGCCTGTCTGCCAATGCCAGGAGGAGGAACGGGGGCGGGAGCTGGTGTTGGACATTTCTTCTCTCTGGGAACATTGGACTGCTGATGGATGGTATTGACAAGTTAGGGAAGACTTCTGTAAAGGAATCCCATGCTCTTTTCCAAATTACTCCAAATTCTTTCTTTTTCTTTGGGGGAACTTTGTTCATCTCCTTTCTGTGGGCTCAGTTCTGTGCAGCTGAGTGAGGGCAGGAACCTCACCTTGCCCATTGCTCTCAGCACGAAGCCTGGGGGTCTCTGAGGGACCAAAGTGCTGCTGTGCTCTGGTGCAGAGTCAGGAGAGCTGCTCTGCCCACATGTGATCTACTGCTCACCACACCGGTGCCCTGTGCTTATTGCACCTCTCCTATTACAGGATGATCACTCCTAAAGCATACCTGAAAAAAAAGTAGGTATTTGGAAGACTGCAATTTCAAAATTAATTTCTCCAAATTATTCTCTTTTCCTGTGCAGCTGAGCAGAGACAGATGCAGAGGGTGGTTCTGATTCTGCTGCCTGGAGCTGTCCCTGC
>NW_026087365.1:0-5180 GCF_022539395.1 Myiozetetes cayanensis | reverse complement strand
TGTGATGTCACCCATGTCCCTGTGACAACAGGGCTTAGCCTTTGTTCTCATCAGTCCCCTGTGATGTCACTGGTCCCCACTGATATCACTGCGGTCCCTCTTATGCCACCACTGACGTCAGCGGTGGCCCCTTGTCCCTGTGATTTCTCCAATGTTCCTGTAATGCCACCAGTCCTTTGTGGTGTCACCAGTCTCCTGTGATGTCACCGTTGGCCCTTGTGATGTCAGCAATGTCCCCAACGATATAAATGGTGTCTCTGTGATGTCACCCCTGCCCTTGTGAAGTCACCTACATCCCATGTGATGTCACCGATGTCCCTGTGACATCACAGATGTCCCTTTGTTGTCACCTGTCACCTGTAACCTCACTGGTCCCAAGTGATGTCACTGCTACCCCTATGATTTCACCACTGTGCCCACTGGTGGCATCATGTCCCTATGATGTGACCGATGTCCCTACGATGTCACCAGATCCCTGTGATTTCATCAATGTCCCTGTGACATCACGCCTGTCCCTTTCTTGTGACCAGTCCCCTTTGATGTCGCTGACCCCACTGGTCCTCAGTGATGTCATTTATGCCACTGTGAGGTCACCACTGTCCCCTGTTATGTCATCAATATCCTCAATGATGTTATTGTTGCCTCTGTAATTTCACCCCTGTTAATTTCACCCCCTTGTGAAGTCACCAATGTCCTATTTGATGTCACTTATTTCCCTGCGACATCACAGATATTCCTTTATTATCATCAGTCCACTGTGATGTCACTAGTCTCCAGTGAGGTCACTGCTGTCCCTCTGGTGTCACCACTGTGCCCAGCTGTGGTGTCTTGTCTCCATGATGTCACTGATATTCTTGTGATGTCACCAGACCCCTTTGATGTCACTGATGTCCCTGTTGTATATCATGGTTGTCCCTTTGTTGTCACAAGTCCCCTGTGTCACTGGTACCCAGTACCTGATGTCACTGGTACCCAGTGATGTCACCCATGTCCCTTGTGATGTCACCACTGTCCCCTGTGATGTCACCATTGTCCTTGATGATATCACTGGTGTCACTGTGATGTCACCCCTGTCCTTGTGAAATCACCGATGTCCCCTGTGATGTCACTGATTTCCCTGTAATACCACGCCTGTCCCCTTGTTTTCAACAGTCCTCTGTGATGTCACCGGTACCAATTGATGTCACCCATGTCCCTGGGATGTCACCGCTGTCCTCTGTGATGTCACCAATATCACCAATGATGTCACTGATATCTCTTTGATGTCAGTCATGTACTTGTGATGTCACTGATGTCCCATGTGATGTCATCGATGTCCCAGTGACATCACAGCTGTCTCTTAGTTTTCACCACTCCCCTGTGATGACACTCGTCCCCAGTGATGTCACCAATGTCATTTTCATTAGGGTTAGGGTTAGGGTTTAGGGTTTGGCTTAGAATAAGGGTTTAGGGTTAGGCTTAGGTTTAGGTATAGGCTTAGGTTTTAGGGTTAGGGTTAGGGGTTAGAGTTTAGGGTTTGGGTTTGGGTTAGGGTTAGGGGGTTAGAGTTTAGGGTTAGGCTTAAGTTTACATTTAGGCTTAGGTTTTAGGGTTAGGGTTAGGGGTTAGGACTTAGGGGTTAGGCTTAGGTTAGGGTTTGGTTTTAGGTAATGTTTGGGTTAGAATAAAGGATAGGATTAGGGTTAGGGTTTAGGGTTAGAATTTAGGATTAGGGTTATGGTTTAGGCAACTTTATAGTTAGAGTAAGGGATAGGGTTTCAATTAGGGTTAGGGTTAGGGTAAGAGTTAGGGTTAGGGTTAGCGTTGTATGAGGCAGAAACATCCCCTCTCTCTTGCCCTTCTCGGTGTGTGGGGCAAAAATCGCCCTTGTCAGGGAGCCCCTGCAGGCTCTGCCCCTCCGGTGATCCAACAGCGGCCCCTGCTGACCGGGATTGGAATTGCGCCAAAAGGTGAGGAATACCGGACTGTTTCCTTTTTTTTTTTGAGGGGGATTTTTGGTACAGGATTCTTTGGTTGTTTTTGTGCTCTTTCTTTGTTCTGCAAATACACATATATCCTTAAGGAAGGGGCTGTTATTTTTGCTTTCTCCATAATTCCTCCCCATACTTAGACACTCTTAATTTTGATTTTCAATTGCTTAGAAGAAGGAGTTTGGTCTTCTTTATAAGTAGCCCTCCTTAGCCAAATTTTTTGTCTCATTAAACTGAGAAAGGTGCAAGGTCATGTTTTGTTTACAGCCCAGAGATCTTGCAGGCTCTTCCCATTTGCCTCTGCCCCTCTCAGAGAACTTGTGTGGACACCTTCCCTGCCTGCACCGGACAATTTAACAAAACTGGGAGCGAGGGTATTTCATGGAGAAGGACCTGGGGGTGTTTTGAGGCCTCTCCAAGCAAATGTTTCCTTCAGGAGAGCTAAAACCAGGACAGTGGGGGGAACAGCAGAAACGCAACTCCTCCAGCAATGGCAGCGCCTCCAGGAATTCCCAGCACATGCCCACAGATCCTCCCAGAGGGGTAAGGCAGACATCAAGGTTGGACGTGAATGCCCTGTTTGAGATAACTTAGGAGATGGCTGCATCCCCTCTCCCTTACCCAGAGGCTGGAGATGCTGCTGTCTGGGAGCAGGAGGTGCCTGTGTGGGGGTTCAGCACCGCTGGCTTGGTGCAGGTGCAAGAAGCGTTTGGACGATACTCCCGGGCACGTGGTGTGACTCTGGGGGATGGTCCAGAGAAGGCTCAGGAGTTGGAGTCGATGATCCTTGTGGGTCCCTTCCAACTTGGAATACTGGGTGTGATTCTGTGAAGTTCCCCAGGGCTGTGTGTGAGCAGAGAGCAGGGGCTGAGCAAAGCAGAGCAGGGCAATGGAAGCACAGCCCTTGAGCACTGCCCCAAGCGGGCTGAGCCCAAAGGGCAGCTGGGGGTGGGGTTGGTCCCACTCAGGTTAGGGGGCAGAGACACGAGGACAGCAGGGAGTGCAGGGCAGGGAGAGCATCAGAGGGAACTGATGGGCATGGGGATGTCTCCAGGCTGGGCTCTCTCAGTGCTCAGTGGCCCCATCTTTCCAGGATGAGGGTGCTGATGGGGGCAGACGACAAGAGGAGCAAGATGAGGACACAGTGCAGGATTCAGATCCAGAGGCTGACCCTGGAAGAAGGGTGGATCACAATGTGGAAGAAACATATCCAGGAGGAAAGAAGAGTAGAAAGGGTTCTCAAGTTATCACTTGCCTCTGACAGGAAATATTGTCTTAGTCGAGGGGTTGCTGTCTGTTAGAGTTCATGATTCTTGGTGTCCTGTACAGGGACCATCCCAGACACTGAACTCCTCCCCCAGCTCCCATCTTGATCCTTTAGATGAATGTGGAACCAACCAGCTCATGCAAATCTGCCCAACTGGCTGACATGAGTTCTTAGAAAAAGAGGAGAGATCAGAGAAGGTGTGATGGGGAGAGGAAGCAGTGAGACAGCCCAGTGAGATCCCAGATGATGAACCTCCTCATGTCCTGATGGTGGCAGCTGAGCAACCTTGGCCCTGATGCTGAGGGTCACTGGGAGTGTGAGGAGGGAATCCTTCCCCATTGGTGGCTGTGCCTGCCTGGGAGTTTGACCAACTGCTTGGGAGGAGAAAGGCACAGGCTGAGAGCCTGCAGATCCCCCAGGTGCTGCACACACTGGAACACCGTGGGGATCCCAGATCCACCATCTGTTAACTGTGAGGATCAAGGACTGAATGCCCTGCTCAGTTGTGGCTCTGGAGAGAGCTCAGCCCTGTGCCCCTTCCACTTTCCCATTACTGAGGATTTACTAGACAAGAATTTTCCCACCCATGTGGCTCCATCCCACATCTCCTTTTTCCCCTGTTTGACACCACCCCAAACCCAGTTTTTGTGCGGTTTGTGGTTCCAGGTGGATGGCTCTGATGCCTAAAGCATTTCAACACCTCCCAGGTGTTACACTCTGCCCTGAACCCACTGGGAAGTGTTGAAAATCACCCCCTTTTGTTCAGAGTCCCCTGGGGGTTGAAGGAAGCAATCATCCTCCTGCCTTCCCCAAAGCAGCTCTGCCCATCACTGCTGCACGCCTGATCCACACAGCCTGTGCCCTGCCCTGTGCCCAGGACACGCCCTGTCCTGCCCCTCTCAGCAGCCCTCCAGTGCTCCTCCCTCCTAGACATATTTTGTCCACATTGTGACCCACCCTTCTTCCAGGGTCAGCCATTCCCCTCTGGATCTGGATCCTGTGCTGTGGCCTCACAGTGCTCAAGGGCTGTGCTGCCATTGCCCTGCTCTGCTTTGCTCAGCCCCTGCTCTCTCCTCACACACAGCCCTGTAGAACTTCACAGAATCACCCCCAGCATTCCAGGTTGGAAGGGACCCACAAGGATCATCGAGTAATCTGTCAAAAATCCCCCTCACAAAAAAGGAACTAGTCCAGTACTCCTCGCTTTTTGGCGCAATTCCAATCCCAGTCAGCAGGGGCCGCTGTTGGATCACCGGAGGGGCAGAGCCTGCAGGGGCTCCCTGACAAGGGCGATTTTCGCCCCACACACCGAGAAGGGGAAGAGAAAGGGGATGTTTCTGCCTCATCCAAGGAGAAGGGACAGGTGAAGTGCCCCCAGGAGCAGCTCTCTGTTTCCAGGAGTTTTAACCAAAACCTGCTGCACGGGGCTCCTGTGGAGACATCAAACCCAGCCCACGTGGGAATATGCAGAGCTCTTTTTTTCTAGAACTTTAACATTATGACAATTTTGATGCAGGAACAGATGTGACCCTGTGATCTCACATGGTATTTTAATGCTCCAATGGCATGGGCCTTTCTGGGTGCAGCCAGGGCTAAAAATTACTTCTGGCTGGGATTTAGGTTTGGAAAGAAAATGCAAGGAGAGAATGGAGGGGCAGTAAACCAGTATGAATCCAAAGGTTTGATGGTCTGGTGGACATCTCAACTGAGTTCCGGTCGCAGACGTCTCTCCCCCACCCCCTTGTACCTTCACAGTCCCTTCATGTCTCCCCAGCCACCCCTTTGTATCTCCAGGGCTGTCACTGGGCAGCTCAGCCCCATCCGGGAAGGGACTGTGGGAGGTAGAGGTGCAGTGTTACCCTGCCAAGCCAAGTGCTGGTAATCCCCCACCAGAGTGGCCTCAAAACACCCCCAGGTCCTTCTCTATGAGATACCCCCACTCC
>NW_026087364.1:0-5329 GCF_022539395.1 Myiozetetes cayanensis | reverse complement strand
TGCCCCAAATCCCACCTGGGGGTCATTTTGTGCCCCTGGGGATCATTTGTGCCCCAAACCCACCCTGGGGGGGTCATTTGTGCCCCTAGGGGTCATTTGTGCCCCAAACCCACCCTGGGGGGGTCATTTGTGCCCCTGGGGGAGTCATTTGTGCCTCTGGGGGAGTCATTTGTGCCCCAAACCCACCCTGGGGGGGTCATTTGTGCCCCAAACCCACCCTGGGGGGTCATTTGTGCCCCAAACCCACCCTGGAGGTCATTTGTGCCCAAACCCACCCTGGGGGTCATTTTGTGCACGCCCTGGGGGTCATTTGTGCCCCCGGCCCCTTTGGGTGCCCCGGCAGGGTTGGGGGTCCGGGCACCCTACACAGCCGGGGGGGTCTCTGTTTGCAGCCATTGCACACCAAGACCCCACTGGGGGGGGGTCCTGGTCGGCTTAATTGGCTGCAGGGGGGTCCCCAAAACCCAGGGGGGGACCCCAAAACCCGGGGGAGACCCCAAATCCTAAGGGGGACCCCAAAACCCAAGGGGAAAAACTTCAGGGGTTGCACCAAAACCCCATGGAAAAGGGACCCCAAAATTTAGGGAGGACCCCCCCCAGATCCTGAGGGACACCCCCAACACCTGGGGGAGACCCTAAAACCCCAGAAGGGGACCCCAAAAACCCCAGGGGGAGATCCCAAATCCCAGGGGGAGATCCCAAATCCCAGGGGGACACCCCAAAACCTGTTGGCGTGGATGCCGTGGGAAGGGGGTGCTGGGACTTCCCTTGGGATTCCAACCCTATTCCTGGAATTTTAGTCCCTCCCTCGGGGATTTTTGGGATCCCCCTTCAGGTTTTCACAGCACCCCCCTATGACTCAGGGACCCCCCCTCCCCAAGGATTTTTGGGGCCCCCCAAATTTGTCACCCCCAACCCCAGCAGAGCATCCCATTGAAAAGGGAGGGGTTCAGAGCCTCCCCTAGGAATTCCAGTCTCACTCCTGGCATTCCAACCCAACTCCCCAGGGATTTTGGGAGCCCCCCAGGGTGCCAGAACCCCCCCCAGGGTGTCAGAACCCCCCAAAGGTGTCAGACCCCCCCAATTTGTCACCCCCAACCCCAGCAGAGCATCCTATTAACAGGGACACCATGAAAAGAGTTTGGAACCTTCCCTTGGAACTCCAACCCCATTCCTGGGATTTTTGGCCTCCCAGAATTTTGGGAGCCCCCCAGGCTGCCAGAACCTCCCCAGAGTGTCAGACCCCCCAATTTGTCACCCCCAACCCCAGCAGAGCATCCCATTGACGGGGATGCCACTGAAAGACCGCTGTGGTTTCCTCTGGGATCCCACCCTGTTCCTGACATTCCAACCCCAATCCAGAGGTTCCAATCCCATTCCCAAGGTCCCAACCCACCCCCCCAGAGATTTCTGGGCCCCCACCTGTCTGCCCCAGCGCAGGAGAGCATCTTGTTGATGCGGATGACGTGGAAGGGGTGTAGAACCTTCCTCTGGGATCCCACCCCGTTCCCGACATTCCAACCCCATTCCTGAGGCTCCAACCCCATTCCCAAGGCTCCAACACCATTCCTGAGGTTCCAACCCCCCCCTCTGAGGATTCCTGGGCCCCCCAAAGTCAGACCCCAAACCTGTCTGCCCCAGCACAGGAGAGCATCTTGTTGATGCGGATGACGTGGAAGGGGTGCAGAACCTTCCTCTGGGATCCCACCCCGTTCCCGACATTCCAATCACAATCCCAAGGTTCCAACCCCATTCCCAAGGCTCCAACCCCATTCCCGAGGTCCCAACCACCCCCCCAGGGATTTTTGGGCCCCCACCTGTCGGCCCCGGCGCAGGAGAGCATCTTGTTGATGCGGATGACGTGGAAGGGGTGCAGAACCTTCCTCTGGGATCCCACCCCGCTCCTGACATTCCAAACCCAATCCCGAGGTTCCAACCCCATTCCCAAGGCTCCAACACCATTCCTGAGGTTCCAACCCCATTCCCAGGGTCCCCAGCCACCCCTCCCAGAGATGTCAGGCCCCAACCTGTCTGCCCCAGCACAGGAGAGCATCTTGTTGATGCGGATGACGTGGAAGGGGTGCAGAACCTTCCTCTGGGATCCCACCCCGCTCCTGACATTCCAACCCCAATCCCGAGGTTCCAACCCCATTCCCACGGCTCTAACCCCATTCCCGAGGTCCCAACCCACCCCCAGAATTTTTGGAGCCCCCAGGCTGTCAAAACCCTCCCCAGAGTGTCAGACCCCCCAGTTTGTCACCCCCAACCCCAGCAGAGCATCCCATTGACAGGGATGCCACTGAAAGACCTCCGTGGTTTCCCCGGGGATTCTGCCCCGCTCCTGACATTCCAACCCCAATCCCGAGGCTCCAACCCCATTCCCGAGGTCCCAACCCATTTCCCATGGATTTTTGGGCCCCCACCTGTCAGCCCCAGCACAACAGAGCATCTTGTTGATGCGGATGACGTGGAAGGGGTTCAGAACCTTCCCTTGGAATCCCACCCCGTTCCCGAAATTCCAATCACAATCCCAAGGTTCCAACCCCATTCCCGAGGTCCCAACCCATTTCCCATGGATTTTTGGGCCCCCACCTGTCTGCCCCAGCGCAGGAGAGCATCTTGTTGATGCGGATGACGTGGAAGGGGTGCAGGCGCACGCGGATGTGGAAGCCGTCCTTGCCACAGCTCTTCACCATGTACTTGTTGGCACAGATCCTGGCGGCCTCCAGGGCTGGGGAAATGGGGAAAAAACGGGGGTCAGCACCCCAAAAATTCACCCAGGACTCTCAAAATCCACCCAGACGCCCCCAAAATTCACCCAGGACCCCCAAAATCCAGCCAAGATTTGAAAAGAGACCCCCGGAGTTGGGGGTGTCGAGGAGAGGAGCGGGTTGTGCTGGTGTGATAGTGAGGGCAGGGACCCCCTCAGTGAGCCCCCCACTCACAATAGAGACCCCAAAACCTCTCAGGGGGTCCCCCCCCACTCCAAGGGGCACCCCAAAATCCCAGGAGACCCCCCCAGGACCCCCCAGGACAGAAAGGACACCCCCAAATTTCGGGGTGTCAGGAGAAGAGCGGGTTGTGTTGGTGCGACACTTCAGGAAGGGACCCCCCTCTCAGTGACCCCCCCCCATCCATACAGGGGACCCCAAAACTCTGGGAAGCCCCTGAAGTGACCCCCCATCCTGAGGGGCACCCCAAAATCCCGGGAGACCCACCCAGACCCCCCAAGGACAGAAAAGCCACCCCCAAATTTCAGGGTGTCAGGAGAAGAGCGGGTTGTGCTGGTACGACACCACGGGCAGGGACCCCCTCAGTGACCCCCTCCTTGTTCATACAGGGGACCCCAAAACTCTGGGGAGCCCCTAAAGTGATCCCCCCACTGCGAGGGGCACCCCAAAATCCCAGGAGACCCCCCAGGACCCCCAAGGACAGAAGGGAGACCCCCAAAATCTGGGACCCCCTCAGAGCCAAGCCGGGTGTTGCTGGGGTGGCACCGCAGGCAGGGACCCCCTCAGCGACCCCCCCATCCATACAGGGGACCCCAAAACTCTGGGGAGCCCCTGAAGTGACCCCCCCCACTGCGAGGAGCACCCCAAAATCCTGGGAGACCCACCCAGACCCCCCAAGGACAGAAGGGACACCCCCAAAATCTGGGGACCCCTCGGAGCTGAGCTGCTCGTACTCGTCCCACACCACAGGCACGGACCCCCCTACAGCTCTGGGGACCCCAAAACTGCACAACGACCCCCCCCAAGCACAGAGGTGACCCCAAAACCCCCCCAAAACCCCCCTAAATCCACGGGGACCCCTTAAAAGCCCCAGGAACCCCCAAAAAGCCCCCTCTTACCCTCGGAGCTGAGCTGCTCGTACTCGTCCCACACCAGACAGGGACCCCCCTACAGCTCTGGGGACCCCCCAAACTGCACAACGACCCCCCCCAAGCACAGAGGGAACCCCAAAACCCCCCTAAATCTATGGGGACCCCCTAAAAGCCCCGGGGAGCCCCCAAAAAGCCCCCATAACCCTCAAAACCAAACTATTTGTTTTTGTCCCACAACAAAGTCAAAGACCCCCTACAGCTCTGGGGACCCCCCAAACTGTACAACGACCCCCACAAAACATAAAAAGGACCCCAAAATGACCCCAAAACGCCCCTAAATCCACGGGGACCCCAAAGCAGGCCCCCTACTCCTCGGAGCTGAGCTGCTCGTACTCATCCGACACCACAGACACAGAACCCCAACTGATGTGGGGACCCCCCAAACTGCACAACGACCCCCCCCAAGCACAGAAAGGACCCCAAGGACCCCAAACCCCTAAACCCAGGAGGACCCCCTAAAAGCTCCGGGGAGCCCCCAAAAAGCCCCCATAACCCTCAAAACTTAACTAGTTGTTTCTGTCCCACAACACAGGTAGGGACCCCCCCCTACAGCTCTGGGGACCCCCCAAACTGCACAACGACCCCCCCCAAGCACAGAGGGGACCCCAAAACTACGCTAAAACCCCCCTAAATCCACAAGGACCCCCTAAAAGCTCCGGGGAGCCCCCAAAAAGCCCCCATAACCCTCAAAACTAAACTATTTTTGTCCCACAACACAGGTACAGACCCCCCCTGCAGCTCTGGGGACCCCCCAAACTGCACAACGACCTCCCCCAAGCACAGAAAGGACCCCAAAACGCCCCTAAATCCACGGGGACCCCCCAAAAAGCCCCCCTTACCCTCGGAGCTGAGCTGCTCGTACTCATCCGACACCATGTGCCCGCACAGGGGGAACTCGTCCACCTTCGCCTTCTTCCTCCCCAGGTCGAAAATCCGGATTTTGGGGTCTGGGGAGCAATGGGAGGTCAGGAGAGGTTTTGGGGGTTTTAGGGGTTTGAGGTGGAAAACTCACCAGGGACCCCCGGCAGAAGCAGGACTTGGGGTAGGGTTTGTTCTTGCAGTACTGGTAACTGGGGGGAAAAGGGGGGTTTGGGGACCCCCAAAATTTGGGAGGCCTCTCAGGTCCCCCTTTTTCACCCCAGCCCCTGAGAGGCCCCAAAATGCACCCCGACCCAGAGCCCTTATAACCCCAAAATCCCTCCCTCAAACCCCCTTTTTAACCCAAAATTCTTCCCTCAAACCCCCTTTTTAACCCTAAAAATCCCTCCCTTAAAACCCTTTTTTAACCCCAAAATCCCTCTCCTCAGATCCCCTTTTTAACTGCAAAAATCCCTCCCTCAGTCTCCCTTTTTAAACCACAAATCCCTCCCTCAAACCCCCTTTTTAACCCCAAAAATCCCTTCTTAAAATCCTCTTTTTAACCCCAAAATCCTTCCCTCAAACCCC
>NW_026087363.1:0-5152 GCF_022539395.1 Myiozetetes cayanensis | reverse complement strand
CAAAGAGTGAAGATCATCTCCCTCACCCTGCTGGCCACTCTTCCCAGCAGACCCCAGGATACTACTTTCCTTCCTAGTAACAAGGAGAGCAGAGACAACAAAGCCATCCTTCCCAACAAGACCCTCCTCCTCCAGTGGCTGCCCTGCCCACACCTCACTGCCACCAGCCTGGGTCAGCACTGGTCCCACATCTCTTGTTACACACCACCGTTTAACAAAAAAACCTGAAAAAACACCCTAAACCAAATCAAACCCCCACTCTCTGGGCCTGAATCCCCCAAACTGTCAAGAAAACATCACCCCATTGTTTTAAGTGTCAAGTCTGTTTGAACCGATTCTGGGAATACTATCCCTGCTGGGAGCCCAACAGTCTCACACCAGGGAAGGGGGGAAGCAACAGGATGACAAAAAGTATGTGAGATGGGGGTAAGTTCCAAAAAAAAAAAATCCCATGAAACAGGAACTTGCATTCATTAGTTTTTTGAAAAACAGTTACAAGATACAACAAACAAGAGGAGCTGGAGGCAATTGTGCAGCAGGAAGGCTATGATGTAGTCGCCATCACAGAAACATGGTGGGATGACTCGCATGTCTGGAGTGCTGCTATGGAAGGCTATAAGCTCTTCAGGAAGAACAGGCAGGGGAGGAGAGGTGGAGGGGTGGCTTTATATGTTAGAGACTCTCTGGACCCTGTTGAACTTGAGGTCAGCAACAATAAGGTTGAGTGCCTGTGGATCAAAATCAGGGGGAAGACCAACAAGACTGACATCATCATGGGTGTCTGTTACAGACCGCCCTACCAGGATGATGAAGGGGATGGAGTATTCTACAAGCAGCTGGCGGATGTCTCAAAATTGTCAGCCCTTGTCCTTGTAGGTGACTTTAACCTGCCGGATATCTGCTGGGAGCTCAATACTGCAGAGAAGAGGCAGTCTAGGAATTTCCTGGAGTGTATAGAGGACAATTTCCTTCATCAACTGGTAAATGAACCTACCAGGGGTAAGGCCCCGCTAGACCTGCTGTTTACAAACAGAGGAGGAGCTGGTGGGAGATATAGTGGTTGAAGGCCGCCTAGGAAATAGTGATCATGAAATAATAGAATTTTCAATACTCAGAGATTCAAGGAGAAACAACAATAAAACCTCTACGCTGGACTTCCGGAGGGCAGATTTTGACCTATTCAGAAATCTAGTCCAGAGCATACCCTGGGAAACAACCCTTGAAAACAAGGGAGTCCAGGAGGGATGGATGTGCTTCAAACAGGAAGTTTTGAGTGCACAGGAACAGGCCATACCGGTGTGCCGAAAGGGCAAGCCGGCGGGGAAGACAACCAGCCTGGTTAAACAGGGGAGATTCTGAAGGAAATCAGGGATAAAAGAGAGTTTATCGACTATGGAAGAGAGGGCTGGCTACTTACGAAGAATTCAGGAAGAACAGCTAGATCATGCAGAAAAGAAAATCAGGGATACAAAGCGCAATTTGAAGTTAAATTGGCCACTTCTGTTAGGGATAACAAAAGTCCTTCTATAAATACATTAATAACAAAGGAGGGGCAAAGAAAACCTCCATTCTTTGATGGACTCGGAGGAAACGTAGTTAATAGAGATGAGGAGAAGGCTGAGGTACTTAACACCTACTTTGCCTCAGTTTTTACCAGTAAGACAGGTGGCCCTCAAGGCAACTGGCCTCTGGAGCTAGTAGACAGAGAGAGAAACCAAATAGCCCCCTGTATTCCAGGAGGAAATAGTTAGTGACTTACTGAGCCACCTGGATCCTCACAAGTCTATGGGACCAGATGGGATCCATCCTAGGGTAATGAGGAGCTGGCAGAAGAGCTTGCCAAGCCGCTCTCCATTATCTTCCAACAGTCCTGGCTCACTGGGAGGTCCACATGATTGGAAGTTGGCAAATATCACCCCAATCCATAAAAAAGGCTGCAAGGCTGACCCTGGTAACTACAGGCCTGTCAGCCTGACCTCGGTGCCTGGCAGAGTTATGGAGCAGATCATCCTGTGTGCAATCACACAGCAGCTACAGGATGGACAAGGGATCAGACCCAGCCAGCACGGGTTTAGGAGAGGCAGATCCTGCTTGACCAACCTGATCTCCTTTTACGATCAGGTGACTCACCTGGTGGACGAAGGGAAGGCTGTGGATGTGGTCTATCTGGACTTCAGCAAAGCCTTTGACACTGTCTCCCATAATATACTCCTGGAAAAGCTGGCAGCCCTATGGCTTGGACAGGGGCACTCTGTGCTGGAGTTAAGAACTGGCTGGAGGGCCGGGCCCAGAGAGTGCTGGTGAGCGGGGCTGCCTCCAGCTGGCGGCCGGTCACCAGTGGTGTCCCCCAGGGATCAGTGCTGGGTCCACTCCTGTTTAACATCTTTATCGATGACCTAGATGAGGGGATTGAGTCCATCATCAGCAAATTTGCTGATGACACCAAGTTGGGAGGGAGTGTCAACCTACCAGAAGGCAGGAGGGCTCTGCAGAGGGACCTGGATAGACTGGAGAGATGGGCTGACTCCAATGGGATGAAGTTCAACAAGGCCAAGTGCCGGGTCCTGCACTTTGGCCACAACAACCCCTGCAGCGCTACGGGCTGGGCACAGAGTGGCTGGAGAGCAGCCAGGTGGAAAGGGACCTGGGGGTGCTGATCGACAGGAGGCTGAACATGAGCCAGCAGTGTGCCCAGGTGGCCAAGAAGGCCAATGGCATCCTGGCCTGCATCAAGAACAGTGTGGCCAGCAGGAGCAGGGAAGTGATCCTTCCCCTGTACTCTGCGTTGGTGAGGCCGCACCTTGAGTATTGTGTTCAGCTCTGGGCCCCTCAGTTCAGGAAGGATATTGAGGTGCTGGAGCGGGTCCAGAGAAGAGCAACCAGGCTGGTGAAGGGACTTGAGCACAAGTCCTATGAGGAGAGGCTGAGGGAGCTGGGATTGTTTAGTCTAGAGAAGAGAAGGCTTAGAGGTGACCTCATCACTCTCTTCAACTACCTGAAGGGAAGTTATAGCCAGGTGGGGGTTGGTCTCTTCTCCCAGGCAACCAACAACAGGACAAGGGGACATGGGCTCAAGCTCTGCCAGGGGAAGTTTAGGTTAGATGTTAGGAAGAAATTCTTTACAGAGAGGGTGATCAGGCATTGGAACGGCCTGCCCAGAGAAGTGGTGGATTCACCATCCCTGGAAGTTTTTAAAAAGAGATTGGACATGGCCCTTAGTGCCATGATATAGTAATTAGAGTTGGATCAGGGGTTGGACTTGATGATCTTGGAGGTCTTTTCCAACCCATTCTATTCTATGATTCTATGATTCTATGATTCTCTTGCTGACACAATTAGAACTAACTCTATAATTCAGTGCTGAAGCCATGCTAATCATGCTAATTGCAACAGCCTAAAAAGTCTGATGCAGCACCATTTCTGCCTCAGTACACACCAAGAGCAGGTTTAGTTTTTCTACGGAAAAACGTCAGAATGGCATTTTTATGAACAACTTTGCAGAGCTACCTTTCACACCACCTAGAGTTTACCCAAAACTGAGGCACAGCTACTATTTCCTATTGTGCATTCTCTCAGTCAAAACACACATCCAAATAAAGTGTTTATTGTTTACATTAATTATGCTTATTTTACATATAAAGTAGGAGTCCTGATGTTTTCCATTATCATGTTTTGATATTAAATATCTCAATATTTCAAACAGAGTATCTTTTATTTTAAGCTGCATAATATGGGATGACAAATCTCAAAGTTGAGATAATCTTACCCAAGTAATAATTTATAAAATGCATTTGTAGTTAATTAACATAATGAAAATATGCTTGGGGCATTAATTTATGAACAGTACCTTTTAAGATTTTTTTTCTTAAGGCAGAGCAGATGGTTTCAGAACACGTATTTTTATTTGACATTGTGACTGTCTTGACTTAACCGGGCATCAAACTCTACAAGGGTTCGTGGGCCGCCTGCCATGCCCTTCGAAGATAGGGCACCTCATCTTTATTCGACATCACACCAGCAATATCCAAATGAGCCCAGTGAGAGGCAGTCACAAACTCCTTCAGGAATGCAGCAGCTGTGCATGCTCCTCCGGCTCTGCAGGAAGCAGAAAAATGTATTGTTTCTAAAAGCAACTCCAACAGCACACATATTAAATAAATACATTGAAAGAAAGGGGCCCCTTACCTGCTGTACTTTCCAATGTTACTCACATCTGCAAGAGGACAGTCTGTTACTTGTTTTGTGTAATGTTCAAAAAGAGGCATTCTCCAAACTCTGTCTCCTGTCAAAATGCTGGCCTGAAAACAGAATAGTGATAGTTTGGGCAAAATTCTTTTGTTTAGGTTTGATCAGCCTAAAAATCTCCAGTCCAATATAATATTAGGTATTTGGGAATACACTGCAAAACAAATCCTACTTTTTAGGTAATCTAGTGTCAGCCAAAAGACAACATCAAAAGACCACATTTTTTATCTGTTTTTTTCTTTTTCCTGACAACACAAATCTTTCCCCTCACAGGCTTCCTTGATCCATCACACTTCAGCTACTCACAAGGCCTCTTTGAATTTCTGTCTCAGTGTTGTTAAGCAAGATCAATTATCTTTTAACATGAACTAATTACTGTCAGTAGTCCAGAGCTTATGCATATGCAGTAAGTTATCAGAACACACAGATCCTTGAGATGATGTGCATGCTCTTTGGTGTATGATATCACACCTCACTGAAGAGACAGTAATTAATAGTCAACATTAATTATTTTAAATTAAATACCATTAGACACCATTCCTATGAAATTTCAAAATGTAATAATATCTCTTTTAGATTTGCATAAAGCCTTTCAGTAATGTACTAACTTTTCAATAACATATATCACCAAACTATTACTATTATGATTTAAAAATAATGGAGATGACCTACCTCATAGAGGTGAGTCCAAAGCCAAGATGAATTTGTGAATACTCAGTCGCAGCAGATCCCAGTGACAACATCCATGGCACCTACAGAAACACACCTTCAAGTTTATATGACAAAGGCAAAGGCGGACCTGAGTTATTCCCCGCATCCTGACTCCTCACAAAACTTTCCTTTTTCAAATCCCATTATCAGTAATGGAAATTAATCAGACTGCAAAACCTAAAGACTTTAGTACACT
>NW_026087362.1:0-5197 GCF_022539395.1 Myiozetetes cayanensis | reverse complement strand
GGTGACACGCCTTAATCACGTCCATTGGAGTGGGATCTTTGAGGGACATTAATATTTGTTGACAGTCATCATTTGCTCTATTGCCAATTTTAGAAACAGGGCATCTTGAGCCTCTAGATTCTTTTTTCACTGAGTGTTTAAGTATTGGAAGAAGATTCTTACGGAGGTGATGGAGTCTCTGGAAGTGTTCAGATGTCATCTGCATATGGCATTTTGGGATGTGGTTTATGGGTGATTATAGTGGTGTTGGTTAATTGTTGGACAAAAAGATCTTGAAGGTCTTTTCTGACATTGATGATTTTGTGGTTCTCTGACCTGTCATCACAGTTTCCAGATTTGTGCCCTAACAACATCTTTTCCCAGGTGGATCCCTCAGTGGGACCCATTAACACTACAAGAAACTTCACAGTTTGAATCTCACTTTGGTTTCTCCAGAGGTTCCTGCAACTCTCCTCAGGGTCTGATGTTCAGGGACTCATCCCCAAAGCCCCTGAGGGTGATGAAATGCCTGGAGCTGTTGCTGTGCTGCTGAGCTGGGCCGGGCTCCTGGCACACAGGGAGCTCCTGGCAACCAAGAACAGCTTCAAAGAGACAACTCTGCTGCTGAGCAGCTCCTCTGTACAGCCCAGCAGGGCTGAGGGCACTGCCTGCAGCACCCAGGGCACAGGAGAGAAGGCAGAGAGATGAGAGGCAGCCTGGGCTGGGAGGGGACTGAGCTCTCGCTACAGGAGAAACATTCCCAGGATTTGAATGAAGAATTCTCTGGCTTGAGGACACTTCAACTTGCCTTCCTGCAGGGATCTCCTAAAGCTGCCACATCCCACAGCTTGTAGGATCTTACAGAAGGACCCTGTGTGTTGGGGCAGCTGCCTGCCAGGGGCAGCTCTCAGCCCGGCCAAGGAGCTGCCACGGCCCTGCGGGAGAAGGGGTGGGGGGAAAGAGTGAGCCCTCCTGGCAGGCCAGGGCTGGGCAGGGCCCTTCAGCTGCAGGCTCAGGGCTCCTCCCAGCTTCAGCTGCACCTGCTGCCATTTGCAGGGGCCCTGCTCAGGAAGCACATCCACTGCCAACTCCTGCCCCTTGCCAGCCAGCGCAGGGGCTCTGGGATCTGCTCTGCAGCCCCTGCCCAGGCAGAGCTGCCCCTGGGCCCTGGGCTGGGGCTGGGCTCTGGCAGCACTGCAGGGAGCTGAGCTGGGCACAGGGAGGGGCTGCTGGCAGGAACAGCTCCTCACATACACCCAGGCAGGGAGGGAGAGGCAGCTGCTGCCACAAGTGCTGGCCAGGGGGATGTGGCCCCTCCCTGCCTGTGTCTGTGGCACAGAGCCCTTCCCTGAGCAGCTCCTGCCTGGGCTCCTTTGCCAGCCCAAGCAGGGCCCACGGGGGCTGGGCTGGGCATTGCCCTGCAGCAGCCAGAGCCCAGGCAAGAACAAGGCCCTCATTTCCATCTGGCTCTGCCTGTCCCTCCTCCCTTGGCAGCAGCACTGGGGCATTTCCCTGCCTTCCCCACAGCTCCGTCCTTCCTTTGAGCAAATTGCAAACAGCAAAGCTGAGTAACTCTTTGTTGTATCTGGAGGACATTTTATTGGAGATCTGCCTGCATTCCAAGTTCCCTCTGCCAGCAGAGCAAGAAGGATTCCTTGGGAACCCATTCCAGAGTTCCTGCTTGCAGTGGTGCCCTCAGGAAACAACAGCCAGAGCTCAGGGGAGGGAGCTGCAGGGAGGTCTGAGTGAGGAGAGAGAGCCTGAGAGTGGGGTGGCTGTGAGACGTGTCCTGTTTGACTGCAGCAGCCTGGTCTAACTCAGCATTGACTTCTCCTCCTCTACAGATCCAAACCCTCTGAGGACGCAGCAAATGCCCAACAGCAGCTCCATGGCCCAGTTCCTCCTGCTGGCATTGGCAGACAGGCGGGAGCTGCAGCTGCTGCACTTCTGGCTCTTCCTGGGCATCTCCCTGGCTGCCCTCCTGGGCAACGGCCTCATCCTCAGCGCCGTAGCCTGTGACCAGCACCTGCACACCCCCAAGCACTTCTTCCTGCTGCACCTCTCCCTCACAGACCTGGGCTGCATCTGCACCACTGTGCCCAAAGCCATGCACAACTCCCTCTGGGACACCACAACCATCTCCTACACAGGATGTGCTGCACAGGCCTTTTTCCTTCTTTTCTTCCTTGGAGCAGAGTTTTTCCTCCTCACCATCGATGTGCTACGACCGCTACGTTGCCATCTGCAAACCCCTGCACTACGGGACCCTCCTGGGCAGCAGAGCTTGTGCCCACATGGCAGCAGCTGCCTGGGCCTCTGGGTTTCTGAATGCTCTGCTGCACACAGCCAATACATTTTCCCTTCCCCTGTACCAGGGCAATGGCCTGGGCCAGTTCTTCTGTGAAATCCCTCAGATCCTCAAGCTCTCCTGCTCACACTCAAGCTACCTCAGGGAACTTGGGCTCAGGGTGTGCAGTGTTTACCTTCAGGGCCTAGCTGGCATGTACAAACTGAACCATTTCTTGAATGCAAACTTTCCTATCTAGAGGGTTTGGGGAAGGCAGGGCACAGAGGGCACATTTTCCATCTGTTCCTGGCTGGGATCAGGGGGCAGAGATATCCAGGGCAGTGTTTCTCTGCAAACACAAAGCCAAGCAGTTTCTCATTACAATTACAAAGATTGATGGGACAAAGCAAGGCCATAGAGATTTACTCCAGGAGACAGCAAGCCCTGTTAGTTTTGCTTATCACTAATTAATGCAAGAATCTCAAGGAGGAAGTGTCAGCAGCTCTTCATCCCAGGGCTTCTTGCTAAGATATCTTGTTCTCTCTCCAGTGTCATTAGGAATTCCCATTCCTTCAGTGGTGTTCAGTGCCTGTTTATCACTTGGCTGGTTTGTTGTCACTGTTTTCTCCTCTGTGCAGATCTTCAGGGCTGTTCCCTGTGAGCAGGGACAGCACAAAGCTTTTTCCAGGTGCCTCCCTCACCTGGCCCTGGTCTCCCTGTTCCTCAGCACTGCCACATTTGCCCACCTGAAGACCTTTTCCATCTCCTCCCCATCCCTGGATCTGGCACTGTCAATACTGTACTCAGTGGTTCCTCCAGCCCTGAACCCCCTCATTTACAGGCTGAGGAACAAGGAACTCAAAGATTCCATGAGGAAATTAGTTACTGGCTGTTTTCAAAAGCAGTGAACTGTCTGTTTCATTCAGCAGAGCATTCAGAATTTAATTCAATACAATCTCTGACTTTTTTTCTCTTATTTGTTCCTTTATTGGTGCATTTTCTTATTTGTTTTCTACTGTTATTAAGTATTTGACAAATGAATATCACAACATTTCTACAGCAGTATCTACCATTCTTTTATAAATCCAAGACTTCCCAAAGGCTTGTTCTCTGTCCAGTTAAATTAAAGAAATGCCCTGCCCTGATTTCTGTGTGCCCAAGATCCTTCTGCCCCCTGACTGCAGGGGCAGTGCCCGTGTGGAGCCGTGGAGAGAAGAGACCCCCAGCACAGCAGCCCAGCCAGGACCAAGGGCACTTCCTCTTGCCACGGCCACTCTTGGCAACTGCCCCCTCTCCTTCCCAGCCCTGCTGGGGCTGCAAGGCCTGAGTGCTCTGGCAGCTTGGGCACAGTCCTGCTGCGTGTCCCTGCTGCCATCCCAGGCAGGGACAGGCCCTGGGCACTGCTGGCACAGAGCTGGGCTCCACCCCAGCAGCTCCAGCAGCAAAGGCCATCTCCTGAGGGCAGCCCAGGAAGGCTTCAGGCTCTTCCTGCCCAGTCCCTGTCAGGAATGTGCTCCAGGAATGCCCTGGCAGAGCAAATGCCAATGGCCCTGTCTCCTCCAGCCCCCTCCTCTGGCCTGGCCCTTTCATTCCACCCCAGCAAAGCAGCCTGGGCACCATCTCCCCTGGGCACTCAGAGGGCTCCTGTCAGCAGGACTGGCAGATTTCTCTACAAGGTGCATTTGTCCCCTGTCCCAGGGCACAGCTCAGAGTGTGAAAACACTGCCAGGCTCCACATCCTGGAGAGCTTTTTCAAGACAACAATAGGGAGAGGAAGAATAAAAGAGGCAAAATTAGAGAAGTGAAAGGTGCCCCAAAAATCAGGAGCTTCCTCTGAGCCATCTTTCCATAATCGAATGGATTTTGATAAGGAGCTGCACCAAACTATTCTTGTAGACAATGAAAGAATCAGGTTCATATAATATATAGAAAGTGTTGTCATTGAAATAACTGGGGAAATAATGTTGAAATTAAAAAAAAGAAAGGTCTGGCAATGCTGACCAGGAAGCCTTCAACTTTCTTGTATTCTCTTCAGGTAACACTTTCTTTTGCTTTGTCTAGATGTAGTTTTATTTGTTAATATTTTGAGAAATTTAGCCAAATATAAAATTTGATGCCTTCCAAGGCAGAGGGTTCATGCATATAATACATATTTTTATGATTCCAAATATGCATAAATTCTTGTACCAACTCCCAGGCTAAATTTGGTTGAGTTTCTTGACTCTCAATTGACTGAGACAGAATTTTACAAATATAAAAGCTTCTCCCAAGCCAATTTGGTTTTCAACAAAAAGACAAACTTGGCAAAAATTAAATTAGCTTTACATAAAATGGCTTGTCTTACACAACCTTACCAGTGAGTTGCTCACGATAAAAACACAAATAAGTCAACAATTATTAATAAGCTGATCATACAAGCAATTTTGGGAGTAGAGGAGACAAACACAGCGTTTGGGGTAAACTTTTACATGCTGCAAAACTACTGAGACAAAAATACATACAGCTGTGCATATCAGAGTTATTGAGATAAAACCACAAACACATGCAGACAACCAGTGCTGCAAGTGTAATAAACTATATTTTAAAGGGGATTCTTTTTTGTTAAGCTTAGTAAAACTTCAGGACATTGATATGTGATTTCCGTGTGTATTTCCCACATATCTGTTAACTGCCTCTAACAAGCTGGCGTTTGTTCTCGAGGCTGATAAGAAAGGGGGGAGGGAAGTCTGGCACTGTAATCAAACTGCACCAGCTGGGGATACTGAGGAGCTTCCTCTAAACAAGAAGTCAAAGTGATTTATATAGACGATAAGACTGGAAGGGGAGGAAAAATACCTACTAAAGGCGCATGCTCCAAGCCGGGTTCATCTTGCGGACATCGAGGAAGACTCAAAATCTTCATCACAGAGACCCCGGCCCACAAAGAAACCC
>NW_026087361.1:0-5238 GCF_022539395.1 Myiozetetes cayanensis | reverse complement strand
AAAATAAATTTGTTTTGTGTCAGAACTCCTGCGCGGGAATTGTCAGAGTCCCCAACCCTTACCCTAACCCTAACCCTAATCCTAACCCTAAACCCTAGCCCTTGCTCCAACCCTAACCCTAACCCAAGCCTGAACCCTAAGTCTAACCCTAACCATGACCCTGACCCTAACCCTGACCCTAAACCTGAATCTGAACCATAAACCCAAACCGTAACCCAAATACTTTTCTCAAGATAGCAGAGAATCGCACCAACAACCGCTGGCACTTTCTGCTTCTCAAGGCCAACCAGGTGCACGAGGCCTCACTCCTTTACCCAGGCACAATGAGAGCAAAAAACCTGCACTTTCAGTTTGCCAGAAGAAAGAGAGCGAGAGCTTCCTCTGCCTTCTTATTTATACATTGTCCTATGTAAAAATCATATGGAATACTTGGAACATGGCCTTGGTTCCTTGGTTACAACCTGGTTACCAAGGAAGGCCTAGACTCAAAACCACTACAGGCTTTCTTTCCTGGGTGGAAATGCATTTGTTTGGTGTCAGAACCCCTGAAGTGCAACTGTCAGTCTGAGTCTGAAAATGGAATAAGAATGAAGATTCCTCCCAGACAAAAAGAGCCAGCTGAGAGAGCTGTATTTGTGCATGGAGTGCCAAGAGTGGGTCACCAGCTTCACAGGAGAGATGGAGGGTAAGGACTTTGTTTTCTGGGTGGAATTGGATTTGTTTGGTGTCAGAACCCCTTTTACTTGAATTGTCAGTCTGAGCCCGAAAATGGAATAAGAATGAAGACTCTTACCAGACAAAAGGTGCCAGCACAGGAAGCTCTATGTGTGCATGGAGTGCCAGGAGTGGCTCAGTGTTGGAGGTGACTGCAAGGAGGATGAATCGTACCTGCTCTGGAGGAGTTTCTTGAGGAGAAGAGCAGTGACCCTACCTTTGTCTAATGGACTGTTTGCAGGGACTGTTTGGTTAAAACCTATAGTTAAGTTGATGCTATTGTTTCAGGGTATGTTCAGGCATGTTCCCCTGTCTTGCTGTAAAGTCTTCTCCTTTGGACTGTTTGCTACTCTCTTATTGGACAACTTACTGCGCTGTCTGTGTCCTACCCAATCACATCCCTTCCAAGTTACCTCGTGGTCATGTACCCACCTCCCTGTTACATATTCATGTTAACCCCTCCTAGTTTTCCATATCCACTCCCTTTTTCCAGAACCCTCCTTAGCCTGCCCTGTAAAAGCCCCCCATTTTAAATAAAAGCAGATCTGCCCAGGATCTGCTCCTCTGTGCTTCGAACCCTGCAGGTCTCATGTGTTTATTATGGACCATGGCAGCTCACCAATTGCACAGGAGAGATGGAGGGTAAATGCTTTTCTTCCTGGGTGGAAATGCATTTGATTGAAGTCAGAACAATTTGCTAGAATTTTCAGTCTGAGTCCCTGTAACAGGGTGAGTCTGAGAGGATGCCGAGATTGAAAACCAAGACAATGCTGAGAGCTCAACAATACATCCAATATTTATTACAGGAAGTGGTCAAGTAAACAGGAACCCAAGAGACAGGAAAGGAGAGGAGTGAACTAAACCCTCAGGGAAACCCCCACTCACTCAGGTGTGTTTTACGAGGTTGTCTTACCAACCCCAGGACAACCAGAATTCCCCAAAGCAGAGGCTGCATCCTCGGAGGGTCAGCAGGCTCACAAAGATAGCGGCATCCCTGCAGAAAGCAACGTTGTCCTTCATGTGAAGCTTGAGAGCCCCCAGCACGAGCCACCGGCATTTTTATCCACTGAGCCGGTGACGTCTCCCTGGGCCGGTGTGGCAGCACCGCCCAGCCAGAGGCCCTCGGTCCCTGCCCCGTTCTGTGAGTGCCCCCCTTCAGCCATGCGGGAGAACGTGGGGATTTCCCTCGCACTTGCGCTGTTTCATTAAGGGGGTCTGATTTTTTGGGTCTGGGGGCTTTATTTCATCTTCTCCTCTTCAGTTTCTCCTTCAAATGTCCTCTACAGACAACGAGCCGATCACAGAACACCAATTAAAACAGTTTATACAAGAAACTGTCTCTGCAAGGACGAAGCTCCCGTTTATCAGTGAACTTGACAGGCAAAGAACAAAACTCTTACAGGTGGCTAGGCAAAAAACAGACCAAAAAATATCAACAATCCCTGATACACCTGCCCTGATTTCTGTGTTGAAGATGCTTCTTCGGCCCTTCTCTGGAGCTGCAGGGGCAGTGCCCGTGTGCAGAGCTGGAGGGAAAAGACTCCCAGCACAGCAGCACAGCCAGGGACAAGGGCACTTGTTCTTTCCGCATCTCAGCTTTGGGAAAGGATGGGGAAGATTGGGAAATGTATTAACAGGGTGGATTTGCGTGAGGTGTTAAACAGGGGAGCAGGTCTATCTTCACAATTCCCAAGAGAAGAGATGGCAGAAAGCTGCCCTGCAGGTTGTATTTGAAGGAAGAGGAAAAGAGACCGAGGGTAAGGGGTTTCTTTCCTGGAGGGCAGGACTGTCGTTCACTTGCAGGAGCCCCACGCTGGAATTGTCAGTCCGACTGCCAAATTGGAATCTGGACAAAGATTCCTGCCAGACAAAAGGTGGCAGGACAGAAAACTCTTGCTGCCCATGGAGTGCCCAGAGTGGCCCACCAACTGCACCTGAAACCTGAAGGTTACAGGCTTTCTTTCCTGGGGGAAAGGCCGTGACTTCACAAAGAGTCCCATGGCAAATGGGTGGGGCTGCACTGTGGGGGTGTGGGGCGTTGGTTCTTTGGTTTCCAGGGGCTATTCCAGAATGGAGAGGATGGGCTGGGACATCATAAAGGGGCTCATGGGTGGGGCTGCATTCTACCCTGGTGGGGTGTTGGTTCTTTGGTTGCCAAGGGCTATTCTGGAATGGAGAGGGTAGGCTGTGACATCACAAAAGGGTCTCAAGCACATGGGTTGGTGTAGTGGGTTGACCCTGGCTGGATTTCAAAAACCCCCTAAAAGCTGCTCCCTCCCCCTCTCTGCAGCTCCACAGAGGAGAGAAAAAACAGCTGAGGATTCCTGAGTAGAGATAAGGGTGGGGAGAAAGTCACTTCCTAATGGGCAAAACAGAGTCAAAGTAGGGATAGTACTTAAATTTATTACTGACAGGATAAAAGCCAAAGAGTGGGAAATAAAACAGTCTGAAAAACACCTTCCCCTCACCCCTCCTTCCTTCTCAGCTCTCCCTCCTCCCCCCGCAGTGCAGGGGGATGGGAATGGGGGTTTCAGTCAGTTGTTGTTTCTGTCACTGCTCAGGGAGAGGAGTTGGATCCTTCCCTGCTCACATGGGGTCCCTCCCACGGGAGACAGTCCTGGATGGACTCTCCAGTGAGTCCATCCCTCGGGAAGCAGCTCTTCCCACCCTGCTGTCCCGTGGGTCCCTCCTCCATGGGGTCAGTCCTTCAGGGATGAGCTGACCCGGCGTGGGTCCCCCACAGGGTCATGAGTCCTGCCCGGGAAAAACCTGCTCCAGCCTGGGCTTCCCTCTGCACGGGCTGTAGGTCCCTGCCAGGACCTGCTCCATCCTGGGCCTGCCCCAGTGTCACAGCTTTCTTCCTGCATCCCCCTGCTCCAGCGTGGGAGCCTCCAGGGGCTGCAGGGGGGTCTCTGCACCCTGATGATCCCCCAGGGGCTGCAGAGGCGTCTCTGCACCCCTATGTTCCCGCAGGGGCTGCAGGGTCTCACCTCCAGCACCTGGGGCACCTCCTGCCCCTCCTTCTGCACCGCCCTTGGGGTCTGCATTGCTGTTCCCACGTTCCCACTCTGCTCTGCCCTGGCTGCAACTCCTTCTGTCCCTAAATCTGTTATCCCAGAGCTGTTCCTGTTGCTCCTGATGGGCTTGGCCTTGGCCAGCGGCAGCAAGTCCATCCTGGAGCAGCTGGCATTGGCTCCACGGGGCAGGGGAAGCTTCTGGAAGCTTCCAACAGAAGCCACCCCTGGAGCCCCCCCCGCTACCAAAACCCAGCCACAGAAACCCACTGTCTTGTGCAGCTCTTTCTCCAAGCCAAGCAGGTGGGAGTTGGTGCCAAGGAGCTGAAATCTGGAGGCCCAGCCTTTAGTGGAGGAAGCTCAGATCGGCCCAAGGCTGCTTTGAGTCCCAGGAGTTAGATGAGGGAATGGTGGGGTGGGGATAGGGATAAAGTCTGATGGATTGTCAGACATAAAAGGGTCTTGATTTTCATATCTATTCAGACTGAATTAGGAGGTGTTTGGGATCAATATCGACTGGGGATTGCTGATATCAATGTATAAACAGGAAAAAAGTGAACAGGACACCAAAAAGGAAATATTTTCTCCTTGCTTCTTTAATACAATATATTCACTTTGAATACACTTCTGAGATCTGTCTAATTAACCACAGAAGACTTAAAGACTTAGAAGGAAATTATTCCCAGGGGTTTGTCTGGTTAAGATGCCATCACTGAGAAGAGAGTGTGGAGGAATGAGCAGACAAGGACACCATCGCTGGGGCTGGGGAAGCAGGAACTCAGAGTCACTGGTTCCAGGTGACAAATGGACTGTGGGATGTTTCTGTGAGAGCCCATAGTGGGTGTGCTGCTTTCAGGGGGAGTCCAGTTAAATTTCCTCCCCGTGGCCAGTGCAGGGCTGTGTTTTGGATTTGTGCTGAACACAGGGTTGATAATCACAGAATGACAGAATATGCTTAGTTGGAAGGGACCCCCAGGGATCATCCAGTCCAACCCTTAGCCTTGCACAGGACCATCCCCAAGGCTCACACCATGAGCCTGAGAGGATCATCCAAACACTCCTTGAGTTCTGGCAGCCTTGGTGCTGTGCCCACTGCCCTGGGAACCTGTTCGGTGCCCAACCACCCTCTGGGGGAAGAACCTTTTTCTAAAATCCAACCTAACCCTGCCCTGACACATCTCCAGGCCATTCCCTCAGTCCTGTCCCTGGTCCCCCCAGAGCAGAGGTCAGGGCCTGCCCCTCCTCTGCCATTGCCCAGGAAGTTGTGACTGCAGTGAGGTCTCCCCTCAGTCTCCTCCAGCTGAACACACCAAGTGCCCTCAGTGTCCTCACATGCCTTCCCCTCAAGGCCCTTCCTCATCCTTGTGACCTCCTTTGGACACTCTCTAATGGTTCAATCTCTCCCTTCCATTGTGTCCCCCAAACTGCCCCAATCTTGCAGCTGAGGCCGCCCCAGGGCAGAGCAGAACGGGACAATCCCTCCCTGATGCCCCCAGCACAGGCTTGGCCC